>NW_027038206.1:22500-27258 GCF_034236695.1 Oncorhynchus nerka | reverse complement strand
ACGACTCATTGCGTTTGCCACCTTCTCCTCCCTCCTGAATCCTCCTCCTCCTCCTCCTCTCTGCAGATGACTTCGTCAACCATTTTGAAAAGAAGGTCGACGATATCCGATCCTCGCTTGCTAAGTCAAACGACACCGCTGGTTCTGCTCACACTGCCCTACCCTGTGCTCTGACCTTTTCTCCTCTCTCTCCAGATGAAATTCGTTTTGTGACGGCCGGCCGCCCCAACAACCTGCCCGCTTGACCCTATCCTCCCTCTCTTTCTCCAGACCATTTCCGAGACCTTCTCCCTTACCTCACCTCGCTTATCAACTCATCCCTGACCGCTGGCTACGTCCCTTCCGTCTTCAAGAGAGCGAGAGTTGCACCCTTCTGAAAAAACTCGATCCCTCCGACACTCAGCAATACGTAACTGAACGAAGTTTTTTGGCTCTATAACAAACAACAACATGAAGAATTATCTATCCAAAATGGAGATGTCTGGGTAAACCACTTCTCCAATCTTTATGGCTCTCTATAACAAACAACAACATGAAGAATTATCTATCCAAAATGGAGATGTCTGGGTAAACCACTTCTCCAGTCCTTTTGGCTCTATAACAAACAACAACATGAAGAATTATCTATCCAAAATGGAGATGTCTGGGTAAACCACTTCACCAGTCCTTTTGGCTCTATAACAAACAACAACATGAAGAATTATCTATCCAAAATGGAGATGTCTGGGTAAACCACTTCTCCAATCTGTTTGGCTCTATAACAAACAACAACATGAAGAATTATCTATCCAAAATGGAGATGTCTGGGTAAACCACTTCTCCAATCCTTTTGGCTCTATAACAAACAACAACATGAAGAATTATCTGTCCAAAATGGAGATGTCTGGGTAAACCACTTCTCCAATCTTTATGGCTCTATAACAAACAACAACATGAAGAATTATCTATCCAAAATGGAGATGTCTGGGTAAACCACTTCTCCAATCTTTTTGGCTCTATAACAAACAACAACATGAAGAATTATCTATCCAAAATGGAGATGTCTGGGTAAACCACTTCTCCAATCCTTTTGGCTCTATAACAAACAACAACATGAAGAATTATCTATCCAAAATGGAGATGTCTGGGTAAACCACTTCTCCAATCTGTTTGGCTCTATAACAAACAACAACATGAAGAATTATCTATCCAAAATGGAGATGTCTGGGTAAACCACTTCTCCAATCTTTTGGCTCTATAACAAAGAATAAAGAGCAAAAACATATACAGGAACAAATACACATCTTAGAATCAACTATTAAAGATTATCAGAACCCACTGGATTCTCCAATTACCTTGAATGAGCTACAGGACAAAATAAAAACCCCAAAAAGGCATGTGGTGTTGAGGGTATCCTTAATGAAATGATCAAATATACAGACAACAAATTCCAATTGGCTATAACTAAAACTCTTCAACATCATCCTTAGCTCTGGCATCTTCCCAATATTTGGAACCAAGGACTGATCACCCCAATCCACAAAAGTGGAGACAAATTTGACCCCAATAACTACCGTGGAATATGTATCAACAGTAACCTTGGGAAAAATCCTCTGCATTATCATTAACAGCAGACTCATACATTTCCTCAATGAAAACAATGTACTGAGCAAATGTCAAAATGGCTTTTTACCAAATTACCGTACAACAGACCATGTATTCACCCTGCACACCCTAATTGACAAACAAACAAACCAAAACAAAGGCAAAGTCTTCATGCTTTGTTGATTTCAAAAAGGCCTTTGACTCAATTTGGCATGAGGGTCTGCTATACAAATTCATGGAAAGTGGTGTTGGGGGTAAAACATACGACATTATAAAATCCATGTACACAAACAACAAGTGTGCGAGTTAAAATAGGCAAAAAAACACACACATTTCTTCCCACAGTGCTGTGGGGTGAGACAGGGATGCAGCTTCAGCCCCACCCTCTTCAACATACAGTATAAATTAACGAATTGGCACGGCACTAGAAAAGTCTACAGCACCCGGCCAGCCCTACTAGAATCTGAAGTCAAATGTCTACTGTTTGCTGATGATCTGGTGCTTCTGTCACCAAACAAGGAGGGCCTACAGCAGCACCTAGATATTCTGAACAGATTCTGCCAGACCTGGGCCCTGACAGTAAATCTCAGTAAGACCAAAATAATGGTGTTCCAAAAAAGGTCCAGTCACCAGGACCACAAATACAAATTCCATCTAGTCACCGTTACCCTAGAGCACACAAAAAACTATACATACCTCAGCCTAAACATCAGTGCCACAGGTAACTTCTACAAAGCTGTGAACGATCTGAGAGACAAGGCAAGAAGAGCATTCTATGCCATCCAAAAGGAACATAAAATTCAACATACCAATTAGGATCTGGCTAAAAATACTTGAATCAGTCATAGAGCCCATTGCCCTTTATGGTTGTGAGGTCTGGGGTCCGCTCACCAACCAAGACTTCACAAAATGGGACAAACACCAAATTGAGACTCTGCATGCAGAATTCTGCAAAAATATCCAACGTATACAACGTAGAACACCAAATAATGTATGCAGAGCAGAATTAGAGGTCTACCAGTCAGAGCTGAGGTGGGGGTCGGTAGTCTACTCTGGGAGTTAGAGGGCTGTAAATCAGAGCTGTGACTGACCCAAACTTAAGGAAAGCTTTGACTATGTACAGACTCAATGAGCATAGCCTTGCTATTGAGAAAGGCCACCGTAGGCAGACCTGGCTCTCAAGAGAAGACAGGCTATGTGCACACTGCTCACAAAATGAGGTGGAAACTGAGCTGCACTTCCAAACCTCCTGTCTAATGTATGACCATATTAGAGACACATATTTCCCTCAGATTACACAGATCCACAAAGAATTCAAAAACAAACCCAATTTTGATAAACTCCCATATCTACTGGGTGAAATTCCACATTGTGCCATCACAGCAGCAATATTTGTGACCTGTTGCCACAAGAAAAGGGCAACCAGTGAAGAACAAACCCCATTGTAAATACAACCCATATTTATGCTTATTTATTTTCCCTTGTGTACCCTTAACCATTTCTATATATACGTAATATGACATTTGTAATGTCTTTATTGTTTTGAAACTTCTGTATGTGTAATATTTACTGTTCATTTTTATTGTTTATTTCAATTTTGTACATTATCTACTTCACTTGATTTGGCAATGTTAACACATGTTTCCCGACAATAAAGCCCCTTGGATTGAATTGAATTGAGAGAGCGAGTGTGTGTATATGGGAAGACAAGGAGAGATAGGAAAAAGCCTGTGTCTAATAGCTATTTAATTGGAGAGTGTTTGTTGTCCAGACCAGGGGAACAAAGCTGTGATGTGTGTCTTCATATCAGCCTGTTCTCTGTACACTCTGTGCTCTCTGCCTGGCAGGCTACATGGTTCTAGTACAGTGATGCAGTCGACAGTCTGTAGGCTACTAATGACTATGGCCGGACAGAACCTAAAACAACTTTATCATATACTGTAAATACCTGTCCAAGACTCCCAGCTTCAGCTCTGACTTACAGACCTCTAACTCCCAGAGTAGACTACCAACCCCCACCTCAGCTCTGACTGGTAGACCTCTAACTCCCAGAGTAGACTACCAACCCCCACCTCAGCTCTGACTTACAGCCCTCTAACTCCCAGAGTAGACCACCAACCCCCACCTCAGCTCTGACTGGCAGACCTCTAACTCCCAGAGTAGACCACCAACACCCACCTCAGCTCTGACTGGTAGACGTCTAACTCCCAGAGTAGACTACCGACCCCCACCTCAGCTCTGACTTACAGCCCTCTAACTCCCAGAGTAGACTACCAACCCCCACCTCAGCTCTGACTGGCAGACCTCTAACTCCCAGAGTAGACTACCAACCCCCACCTCAGCTCTGACTGGCAGACCTCTAACTCCCAGAGTAGACTACCAACCCCCACCTCAGCTCTGACTTACAGCCCTCTAACTCCCAGAGTAGACCACCAACCCCACCTCAGCTCTGACTGGTAGACCTCTAACTCCCAGAGTAGACCACCAACCCCCACCTCAGCTCTGACTGGTAGACCTCTAACTCCCAGAGTAGACTACCAACCCCCACCTCAGCTCTGACTGGTAGACCTCTAACTCCCAGAGTAGACTACCAACCCCACCTCAGCTCTGACTGGCAGACCTCTAACTCCCAGAGTAGACTACCAACCCCACCTCAGCTCTGACTGGCAGACCTCTAACTCCCAGAGTAGACTACCAACCCCACCTCAGCTCTGACTGGTAGACCTCTAACTCCCAGAGTAGACTACCAACCCCCACCTCAGCTCTGACTTACAGCCCTCTAACTCCCAGAGTAGACCACCAACCCCCACCTCAGCTCTGACTGGCAGACCTCTAACTCCC
This sequence comes from Oncorhynchus nerka, assembly GCF_034236695.1. Lineage (NCBI taxonomy): Eukaryota > Metazoa > Chordata > Actinopteri > Salmoniformes > Salmonidae > Oncorhynchus > Oncorhynchus nerka. The sequence continues at coordinate 22,833 of NW_027038206.1, read as the reverse complement.
AGAGTAGACCACCAACCCCCACCTCAGCTCTGACTGGCAGACCTCTAACTCCCAGAGTAGACTACCAACCCCACCTCAGCTCTGACTGGCAGACCTCTAACTCCCAGAGTAGACCACCAACCCCACCTCAGCTCTGACTGGTAGACCTCTAACTCCCAGAGTAGACTACCAACCCCACCTCAGCTCTGACTGGCAGACCTCTAACTCCCAGAGTAGACTACCAACCCCCACCTCAGCTCTGACTGGCAGACCTCTAACTCCAGAGTAGACCACCAACCCCACCTCAGCTCTGACTGGCAGACCTCTAACTCCCAGAGTAGACTACCAACCCCC
>NW_027038206.1:10000-15000 GCF_034236695.1 Oncorhynchus nerka | reverse complement strand
GAGTGTAAACTGTAGACCACAGTAACTAGAGTAACAGAGTATACACTGTAGACCACAGTAACTACAGTAACACAGTGTACACTGTAGACCACAGTGACTACAGTAACAGAGTATACACTGTAGACCACAGTAACTACAGTAACAAAGTATACACTGTAGACCACAGTAACTACAGTAACACAGTGTACACTGTAGACCACAGTAACTACAGTAACAGAGTGTATACTGTAGACCACAGTAACTACAGTAACAGAGTGAACACTGTAGACCACAGTAACTACAGTAACAGAGTGTACACTGTAGACCACAGTAACTACAGTAACAGAGTGTACACTGTAGACCACAGCAACTACAGTAAAGTAACAGTGTACACTGTAGACCACAGTAACTACAGTAACAGAGTGTACACTTAGACCACAGTAACTACAGTAACAGAGTGTAAACTGTAGACCACAGTAACTACAGTAACAGAGTATACACTGTAGACCACAGTAACTACAGTAACACAGTGTACACTGTAGACCACAGTAACTACAGTAACAGAGTATACACTGTAGACCACAGTAACTACAGTTACAGAGTATACACTTAGACCACAGTAACTACAGTAACAGAGTGTAAACTGTAGACCACAGTAACTAGAGTAACAGAGTATACACTGTAGACCACAGTAACTACAGTAACACAGTGTACACTGTAGACCACAGTAACTACAGTAACAGAGTATACACTGTAGACCACAGTAACTACAGTAACAAAGTATACACTGTAGACCACAGTAACTACAGTAACACAGTGTACACTGTAGACCACAGTAACTACAGTAACAGAGTGTACACTGTAGACCACAGTAACTACAGTAACATAGTATACACTGTAGACCACAGTAACTACAGTAACACAGTGTACACTGTAGACCACAGTAACTACAGTAACAGAGTGTATACTGTAGACCACAGTAACTACAGTAACAGAGTGAACACTGTAGACCACAGTAACTACAGTAACAGAGTGTACACTGTAGACCACAGTAACTACAGTAACAGAGTATACACTGTAGACCACAGTAACTACAGTAACACAGTGTACACTGTAGACCACAAAAGTAACACCACAGTAACTACAGTAACAGAGTGTACACTGTAGACCACAGTAACTGCAGTAACAGAGTGTACACTGGTGACCACAGTAACTACAGTGACAGAGTATACACTGTAGACCACAGTAACTGCAGTAACAGAGTGTACACTGTAGACCACAGTAACTACAGTAACAGAGTATACACTGTGACCACAGTAACTACAGTAACACAGTGTACACTGTAGACCACAGTAACTACAGTAACAGAGTATACACTGTAGACCACAGTAACTACAGTAACACAGTGTACACTGTAGACCACAGTAACTACAGTAACAGAGTGTATACTGTAGACCACAGTAACTACAGTAACAGAGTGAACACTGTAGACCACAGTAACTACAGTAACAGAGTGTACACTGTAGACCACAGTAACTACAGTGACAGAGTATACACTGTAGACCACAGTAACTACAGTAACACAGTGTACACTGTAGACCACAGTAACTACAGTAACAGAGTGAACACTGTAGACCACAGTAACTACAGTAACAGAGTGTACACTGAGTGGCTTTAATGAGACCCTGTCCCAGTCTCACTGTGGCGGTTAGTCCTGTGGTCTGTCCCAGTCTCACTGTGGGGGTTAGTCCTGTGGTCTGTCCCAGTCTCACTGTGGGGGTTAGTCCTGTGGTCTGTCCCAGTTTCACTGTGGGGCTTAGTCCTATAGTCTGTCCCAGTCTCACTGTGGGGGTAAGTCCTGTGGTCTGTCCCAGTCTCACTGTGGGGGTTAGTCCTGTGGTCTGTCCCAGTTTCACTGTGGGGGCTTAGTCCTATAGTCTGTCCCAGTCTCACTGTGGGGGTTAGTCCTGTGGTCTGTCCCAGTCTCACTGTGGGGGTTAGTCCTGTGGTCTGTCCCAGTCTCACTGTGGGGGTTAGTCCTGTGGTCTGTGCCAGTCTCACTGTGGGGGTTAGTTCTGTGGTCTGTCCCAGTCTCACTGTGGGGGTTAGTTCTGTGGTCTGTCCCAGTCTCACTGTGGGGGTTAGCCTTGTGGTCTGTCCCAATCTCACTGTGGAGGTTAGTCCTGTGGTCTGTCCCAGTCTCACTGTGGGGTTAGTTCTGTGGTCTGTCCCAGTCTCACTGTGGGGTTAGCCTTGTGGTCTGTCCCAGTCTCACTGTGGAGGTTAGTCCTGTGGTCTGTCCCAGTCTCACTGTGGGGGTTAGTTCTGTGGTCTGTCCCAGTCTCACTGTGGGGGTTAGTCCTGTAGTCTGTGCCAGTCTCACTGTGGAGGTTAGCCTTGTGGTCTGTCCCAGTCTCACTGTGGAGGTTAGTCCTGTGGTCTGTCCCAGTCTCACTGTGGGGTTAGTTCTGTGGCCTGTCCCAGTCTCACTGTGGGGGTTAGTCCTGTAGTCTGTGCCAGTCTCACTGTGGAGGTTAGTCCTGTGGTCTGTCCCAGTCTCACTGTGGAGGTTAGTCCTGCGTTGCAGTGTGTGTTCCACATCTTCTGACCCTCGCTATCTTTTTGTTCTCGCTCTCTCTCCTCTCTCTACCTCTCTCTCTCTCTCCCTCTCTCTCGCTCCCTCTCTCGCTCCCTCTCTCTCTCTCTCGCTCCCCTCTCTCTCTACAGATCGCAATGAGTGGAGAACCCAGGAGTGTGTAGCCCAGGCCAGTGTATTGATACGTTGGGAAGCTATCGCTGTATCTGCCCCAATGGTTTCAAGGCTACATCAGACCTGGCTATGTGTATAGGTGAGTACAACAACAACAACCTCTAATCTTCCATGAGTCATATTAGTGAATAGTGCTGTAGTTATTTTTTTCATGGTCCATCGAGCTGAATCTAATTATCACAAGGGCTTTTTTCACATGTGATCTCACTCCTCTCTCCAAATCATAACTCATTGGCCTCCACTAGTGGATAGTTTGTAATAAGTACTCAGTCAAGTAGTCCTTGTTGTCACTGGACCTGGTGAGAGAGTGGTTGCCAGTAGGTTGTGATAATGTTGTGCTGATGTTGTAAGGATGTTCTCCTGTTGTTGTAGATGTGGATGAGTGTGAGTGGTTGCCAGTAGGTTGTGATAATGTTGTGCTGATGTTGTAAGGATGTTCTCCTGTTGTTGTAGATGTGGATGAGTGTGAGAGTGGTTGCCAGTAGGTTGTGATAATGTTGTGCTGATGTTGTAAGGATGTTCTCCTGTTGTTGTAGATGTGGATGAGTGTGAGAGTGGTTGCCAGTAGGTTGTGATAATGTTGTAAGGATGTTCTCCTGTTGTTGTAGATGTGGATGAGTGTGAGAGACAGCCATGTGGAAACGGGACCTGTAAGAACACAGTGGGATCCTATAACTGCCTGTGTTATCCAGGCTTTCAGCTCTCACACAACAATGACTGCATAGGTAGGTGTGTGTGTGTGACTAACTTTGTTTTGAAGCCAGGTCTTCTGCACGCCACAGGACCGTGTTAGCCCACTGAGATTAAAGGCCTAGGCAGTGTGTGTGCGGTGTGTGTTTATCTTTCCGCCTGTGTTACCAGATACGGATGAGTGTTCGAGCCAGAGAGGCTGTGTAGAACGGAACTGTATTAACACCTGGGCTCCTTCGTGTGTGTGTGTCGCGATGGCTACGAACTCAGCGCCGACGGAAGAATTTTGTGTTGGTGAGAAACTGTCACATGACTCTCTCCTTGTCTCCTTCCTCTCTATCTCTCTCCTCCCTTCCTCCTGTCATTTCTCTCTCCTTATCTCCTTCCTCTCTATCTCTCTCCTCCCATCCTCCTGTCATTACTCTCTTTCCTTATCTCCTTCCTCTCTATCTCTCTCTCCCTTCCTCCTGTCATTTCTCTCTCCTTATCTCCTTCCTCTCTATCTCTCTCCTCCCCTTCCTCCTGTCATTTCTCTCTCCTTATCTCCTTCCTCTCTATCTCTCTCCTCCCATCCTCCTGTCATTACTCTCTTTCCTTATCTCCTTCCTCTCTATCTCTCTCCTCCCTTCCTCCTGTCATTTCTCTCCTTATCTCCTTCCTCTCTATCTCTCCCTCCCCATCCTCCTGTCATTACTCTCTTTCCTTATCTCCTTCCTCTCTATCTCTCTCCTCCCTTCCTCCTGTCATTTCTCTCTCCTTATCTCCTTCCTCTCTATCTCTCTCCTCCCATCCTCCTGTCATTACTCTCTTTCCTTATATCCTTCCTCTCTATCTCTCTCCTCCCTTCCTCCTGTCATTTCTCTCCCTTATCTCCTTCCTCTCTCTCTCTCCTCCCATCCTCCTGTCATTACTCTCTTTCCTTATCTCCTTCCTCTCTATCTCTCTCCTCGCTTCCTCCTGTCATTAATTTCTCCTTATCTCCTTCCTCTCTCTCTCTCTCTCTCCCATCCTCCTGTCATTACTCTCTTTCCTTATCTCCTTCCTCTCTATCTCTCTCCTCGCTTCCTCCTGTCATTAATTTCTCCTTATCTCCTTCCTCTCTAACTCTCTCCTCCCATCCTCCTGTCATTACTCTCTCTCCTTATCTCCTTCCTCTCTAACTCTCTCCACCCATCCTCCTGTTATTACTCTCTCCTTATCTCCTTCCTCCCTAACTCTCTCCTCTCTTCTGATCCCTCCCATCCTCCTGTCATTACTCTCTCTCCTTATCTCCTTCCTCTCTAACTCTCTCCACCCATCCTCCTGTCATTACTCTCTCTCCTTATCTCCTTCCTCTCTAACTCTCTCCTCCCATCCTCCTGTCATTACTCTCTCTCCTTATCTCCTTCCTCTCTAACTCTCTCCTCCCATCCTCCTGTTATTACTCTCTCCTTATCTCCTTCCTCTCTATCTCTCTCCTCTCTTCTGATCCCTCCCATCCTCCTGTCATTACTCTCTCCTTATCTCCTTCCTCTCTAACTCCTCTCTTCCTCCTGTCATTACTCTCTCCTTATCTCCTTCC
>NW_027038206.1:0-2500 GCF_034236695.1 Oncorhynchus nerka | reverse complement strand
CTGTAGGGACTGGAATCTGCTATAGATATCTACTATAGGTCTGTAGGGACTGGAATCTGCTATAGATATCTACTATAGGTCTGTAGGGACTGAATCTGCTATAGATATCTACTATAGCCTGTAGGGGAATTGAATCTGCTATAGATATCTACTATAGGTCTTGTAGGGACTGGAATCTGCTATAGATATCTACTATAGGTCTGTAGGGACTGGAATCTGCTATAGATATCTACTATAGGTCTGTAGGGGACTGGAATCTGCTATAGATATCTACTATAGGTCTGTAGGGACTGGAATCTGCTATAGATATCTACTATAGGTCTGTAGGGACTGGAATCTGCTATAGATATCTACTATAGGTCTGTAGGGGACTGGAATCTGCTATAGATATCTACTATAGGCTGTAGGGACTGGAATCTGCTATAGATATCTACTATAGGCTGTAGGGAATGAATCTGCTATAGATATCTACTATAGGCCGTAGGACTGGAATCTGCTATAGATATCTACTATAGGTCTGTAGGGACTGGAATCTGCTATAGATATCTACTATAGGTCTGTAGGGACTGGAATCTGCTATAGATATCTACTATAGGTCTGTAGGGACTGGAATCTGCTATAGATATCTACTATAGGTCTGTAGGGACTGGAATCTGCTATAGATATCTACTATAGGTCTGTAGGGACTGGAATCTGCTATAGATATCTACTATAGCCTGTAGGGACTGAATCTGCTAGATATCTACTATAGGCCGTAGGGACTGGAATCTGCTATAGATATCTACTATAGGCCGTAGGGGACTGGAATCTGCTGTAGATATTCTACTATAGGCCGAGGGGACTGAATCTGCTGTAGATATCTACTATAGGCCGAGGGACTGGAATCTGCTATAGATATCTACTATAGGCCTGTAGGGACTGGAATCTACTATAGATATCTACTATAGGCCTAGGGACTGAATCTGCTATAGATATCTACTATAGAGGGACTGGAATCTACTATAGGCCTAGGGACTGGATTTATGCAATAAGGCCTAAGGGTGTAGTATAGGGCCAATGTACCACGGCTATGGCTGTTCTTAAGCACAACGCCTATTGCTATTTTAAACTGGTTACCAATGTAATTAGAGCAGTAAACATTTGTTTGTTATTGTCACGTTCGTCATAACAAGGAGACCAATGCTACAGCGTGATAAGAATACATACATTATAATGAAGAATAAACTCTGAACAATCTATACAAAGCAACACAGACGCTATGATACACGCGTACTGACAGGCAACTACACATAGACAATAACCCACAAAACCAAAATGGCAAATGGCAACCTAAATAGGATCCCCAATCAGAGACAACAATAAACAGCTGTCTCTGATTGGGAACCAATTCAGGCCACCATAGACCTACATATACCTAGACATACTAAAACCCCATAGATATACAAAAACCCTAGACAGGACAAAACACCTAGACAATACAAAACTAAACTAACCACCCTTGTCACACCCTGACCTAACCAAAATAATAAAGAAAACAAAGATAACTAAGGTCAGGGCGTGACAGTTATACCCATGGTATACGGTCTGATATACCATGGCTGTCAGCCAATCAGCATTCAGGGTTCGAATCACCCAGTTTATAATATACTATAGATATCTTACTTTAGGCCTGTAGGTATGGCAGTGACTGGAATCTGCTATAGATACTAAATGGACTGTAGAGACTGTAGGTACAGCAGGGACTGGAATCTGCTATAGATACTAAATGGACTGTAGAGACTGTAGGTACAGCAGGGACTGGAATCTGCTATAGATACTAAATGGACTGTAGAGACTGTAGGTACAGCAGGGACTGAATCTGCTATAGATACTAAATGGACTGTAGAGACTGTAGGTGCAGGGACTGAATCTGCTATAGATACTAAATGGACTGTAGAGGACTGTAGGTACAGCAGGGACTGGAATCTGCTATAGATACTAAATGGACTGTGGAGACTGTAGGTACAGCAGGGACTGAATCTGCTATAGATACTAAATGGACTGTAGAGACTGTAGGTACAGCAGGGACTGAATCTGCTATAGATACTAAATGGACTGTAGAGACTAGGTACAGCAGGGACTGGCATCTGCTATAGATACTAAATGGACTGTAGAGACTAGGTACAGCAGGGACTGGAATCTGCTATAGATACTAAATGGACTGTAGAGACTGTAGGTACAGCAGGGACTGGAATCTGCTATAGATACTAAATGGACTGTAGAGACTGTAGGTACAGCAGGGACTGGAATCTGCTATAGATACTAAATGGACTGTAGAGACTGTAGGTACAGCAGGGACTGGAATCTGCTATAGATACTAAATGGACTGTAGAGACTGTAGGTACAGCAGGGACTGGAATCTGCTATAGATACTAAATGGACTGTAGAGACTGTAGGTACAGCAGGGACTGAATCTGCTATAGATACTAAAATGGACTGTAGAGACTGTAGGTACAGCAGG
>NW_027038205.1:0-27249 GCF_034236695.1 Oncorhynchus nerka | reverse complement strand
ACACCACATACGCCACACACGCCACACACACCGCACACACACACACACAAAACAGCCTTAAAGACACTCATTTATAGCCAGACAATTACTGTGCACATTAGCACACGCAGAGACAAACACATTTGCAGATGTGTTTGTTTACAGACAACACACCCCTAAACATGCATATTTAAATTCAGACAAATTTGCACACAAGCACCTGAACAAATTTACCAGCACAGACTTTATCTCTGGATAAGCACACATTTAAAGACACATACACAACTCAGAAACAACACACAAACTAAACGGTGTGTCAGTGGTGTCAAATGTGTTCTGTAATGTGCTGTATTATAATTGTAATGTTGATAAGGCGTTACACTTGGAGGCGATTCTCTTTATTTATCACAGGCTAGCATTTGGTCTAGTGGTGCACGGGGAGGAGCAGGGTTTGGCAAAACTTAGGGTGTGGCTGCAAATGGCTTTACAAACTGACCTGTGTGTGTGTGTGTGTGTGTGTGTGTGTGTGTGTGTGTGTGTGTGTGTGTGTGTGTGTGTGTGTGTGTGTGTGTGTGTGTGTGTGTGTGTGTGTGTGTGTGTGTGTGTGTGTGTGTGTGAAATAGACAGAGAAAGCTGTAAGGCGTTCACCAACTGACCTGGTGAGTGGACGAAGTAGGCCAGATAGAGGTCGAGCTCCTTGACGGACACGCCGATGTGGTGGGGCTGGACGCACAGGCCGTGGTTGGAGCACTGGGGCGACTTGACCAGCCGCTCTCCGTCCGTGCTCTCCAGGGGGCTGCCCTTGAACAGGATGACCATCACCAGGTCCAGCCGCCACACCTTGTCGGCCTGGCGGAGACAGTCGATACGGCGGATCTTGCCCTTCTGGTCGGGGTTGGATAGAACACAACAGGGGGGCTTCTTGCCTGTGATGGTGAGCACAAAGTCCTCACGAAACTCGGGCCGGATGTCCTTTCGGAGCTTGGCCAACAACCGCGACGCCCACTTCTGCTTGATCTCGGGCTTCTCACCCAGCAGCTCGTCCTTCACTGCGCGTTCTTCATCCTTTGTCATCCTCTTCTCGTGCTTCTTGAAGTACTTGCGTTTGCGTGCCTGCAGGTTGAACCAGGTGTAGGAGAAGGCACGGACATGGGGGAGAAGGGCCTCGATGAAGGGATGAAATTCATCCTAACAGAGGGACAGAGAGACAGAGAGAGAGAGAGAGGGTGCTCTGTTATTCTCATGCAGTATGGTGTCATGCAAGCAGCTGAAGATCAGTTATTGAAGATAGGCAATTTACTGACATTTTACCCCAAAATAATTCCTGTTTTGATAGAATTTTAATGCACTGCCAATAGAGGGGATTCAGTTCAGAAACTACTAACTTAGACAGGGATAGCATTACCAACAATACCACTAACTGACATAATAATGATAATAATAATAATCATAATAATCATAATAATCATATCCAAAATGTAATAATACTGTAGGTACATACATACAATTACAATGCAAATAGTAAATTACTGGTCCTGTCCTTCTTACAAAAAAATATAACCTGAAAGCACATTTAAAAACTATATTAAACTGTAATAACAGATTAATTTAAATTTAAAAGACAAATGAGATTTTAAAAATTCAAGCCAAAGTGAGCAAACACTTTTTCTTTTTTTTTACATCCACTGTAAAGGAGAAGTTATTCAGCTATACTATAATACCTTCACTACACATCGCTCAGCGACAATGCCTAGATCTCGCCATAGTGTTCCTGTGCCGGGGTTGCCACACACCGGTCGTTCACCGCCAATCTTAGCCGCCACAAGACCACTGTTAAAATGTGCTGCTAAAAGATCTGCCATACCATGTCCTATCTCTCCTGCTGCCATGCAAAAGAAGTCTAACCAGACTCACATTTCAACAACAAATTGAAAGAGGACAGAAATCACCACAAAAACACACTGCAATAGGAAGACAGACGGTCTGGTAGTTACCATTTTGCACTCTCATCATAAATTTGGCACAACGTTCAAAATGAAAAAGAATTCTCCAACACCACTTTTTTCCCCGCACTCACAAATGTACAGCAAGTGCTGGTTTAACAGGGTGCAAAAAATGTGCAGATGAAAAAACTTGAGGGTAAAAAAGATAATTAGCAGAAGATCTCAGGAATCTCCAGTTGTCCACAGTAAGCAGTGGAACAAAGTTAAACAAAACAAGATACCCCCCCCCCGGGTGTTCTGGGGGTCACAGCGTAATGCCGCAAAGGATCGCTGGTTAAATCTGGGACGGAAAGACAAAATACCCCAATTTAAAGAGAAGAAAACTAACATTGAGAAATAATGGAAATATGGTTAAAAAAAAAAAATAGTGAATGGTATTTAAGAACAGAAATTATCTAAATATAACAACTGGAATAGACACACTTAAAATAAACACTCTTCTTTTGCGCTCCCCCAAAAAAGGAGGAAATAAAGCAAAAAAAAATCCTTGGCAAAGCGTAATTGGTAGTGGTGTTTGCTCAGATCTGTGGGCCCCGTGTACGACTCAGAGAGACACACACAGGCGGGGGGGCTGGGGAGTGCGGAGCACAGAATAGGAAAAAAAGGAGAGAACCGAATCAATGTTGGACGAGCGCGTACGACCGCTGGCAAAGCCGAGTGCTGCTTCTTTTTTCCCCTTTTCTCTCCAACTCTCTCTCTTTCTCTCTCTGTTTCTCTCTCGCCGTCTCTCGTCCTCTCCGCGTTCTTTCCCTAACCATTGCTTGAGCCTTTGCCAACACGAGTAGGGCCCACCTATTTGGCAACAAGATGCCTGTAGCCCAGCCAATGCGTTAGCTTCAAGAGCTGAAAGGGAGGGAAAGGAGAAAGGAGGGGGTTAGTGGCAAAGAGAGGGAGAGAGCCGGAGAGAGAATGAGAGAGGAGAGCGAGAGAGGGAGAGCGGGAGAGAAAGAGTGTACGCAGTCCTGTCCGACAGCACACACATTGCCAAATCGCCAAGTTCCTATCTGACACATAGGCAAAGTTCAGGGGACATGTATTTCTCGTACACCAATCCTAGCTACCTTCAGTCTGCTTCCATCTCCAGTATGGCCGCCATTGCCTCATCTCACTACCCCCACCCTCTCTTTCTGCTTGCGTAACGCCACCTTGGCACAGGATGGCAAGAGAAAACACACAGCTCCAAAATCCCACCAGACCCCACAACCGGCAGCTGGTCTTGGATTTACCACAGGAACAAAGAGGGAAACAAACCCACCCTTTTTCCCACCCTGAGAGAAGATGCATCAATGTAACGCTGGGTGCTTTAAAACCAAAGCATATACAGTACACTGCATGTCTTACGGAGGGTAAAAGGAGGAACACCAACATATCGAATAGGCAAACGAGAAATACAATGGTGGGAAATGGGTACTGTTCCGGTACAACTGTCGCTATGGCGCTTTCAGCCCAATCTCATCAACACCAGTCCAATAATAGGAGAGTCTGCAGATAAATCATTGAGCTTAATTTCTCAAAAGCCTCCAATGGCTGTGTCGTCCATGTTTGTGACTAATAATGAGTGCCTTGCCTCCATGATGCATCTCTTTCTTCTACAATTGCTGGACAGTTTGCAGAGGCATCTGTAACGGTCTGAATAAGTGGATGTCTTATTGTTCTTTGGGTTGAGTTTGCAGGGTTCGTAATTGCCGTAAAATGGAAGAACGTCTCTATTTCTGGTCCACCATTTGCAACAAAGACGATGTAAAACACATTTGTATTAGTGCACGCTCACTCTGTACTACCGATATAATATAATCTTTAGTTAATATGCTGCAGTATCATGGACTATTTCTGCTTAATCTTAGAATGATGAAGACAGCATCACACCAGCATTTAGTAGTTGGCTTCAAGATGGTCTGGCTCACACCCATAAACTGTCACAATGCACAATAAAGGACAATATATCCCTGGGTTTCTGTTCAATTTCTGTTGCTTTCTCTAAGACCCATTGTTGCAGATCACGATGAGCATCTAACAAAAGACAGACAAACTGACATTAAAATAAGAGGAACATTTCAATTGAAGATACACATACTTTATAGGGTGAGTGTGTATGAGTCTGTGTCTGAGTCTGTGTGCGAGAGAGAGAGAGAGAGAGAGAGAGAGAGAGAGAGAGAGAGAGAGAGAGAGAGAGAGAGAGAGAAAGAGAGAGAGAGGGACAGAAAGAGAGTGGTGAGCAAATGTACCTGCATACGTGCATAAAATACAAAGACTCACACACACACAAAAATAACAGGATATTGATACAGGGAGAACAAAAGATGAGACACTATCTGGAAATCAAGACAATAACGGTTTAGGCCTTCATGAAAGAAAAGAGTGGTTTCCAGTACAGGGACCTACAAAGTAGACTACCTGGTAAATTTTTGTTAAAACCATAATCATCCAATAACACTGCAGCATACAGTTTTACAGGCAAATATCCCACATTCAAAACTGTGATGTGGTTTTCAAGGTCCAATGCCTGAATCTGTTTTTATCTCAATATTATATCAGTACATTACTGTGATTGTTTTCAATTAAAATTGTAAAAATATATATTTTTAAATTGCTTCTTAGCAAGAGCAATTTCTGATGCAATAATTTTGTTAGGGCTGCCTGCGGTGGTCTAAGTGAGGAGCTTGAAAACTGAAACTAGCTATTATTGGCAGAGAGGGACGTAACTGTCTTCACACTGGGCACACACTGATTGAATCAACATTGTTGCCATTCCATTTGAATAAATTATGTTGAACCAACGTGGAATAGACGTTGAGTTGACGTCTGTGCCTAGTGGGTTTTGTTGGTTGGACTATTAACTAATTTACACCAGGTGATGTCACATTGCAGGCCAAACTCTATCTCACCAAACAGTTCTTACACTTAAAAGGGCATTATCATTATTTCTCACAATTTCACAGTATTATTCCACATATTGTGGAAATATATATAAAACACTGATTATTTGTTTACTGCACTTGTCCTTTAAGGTGTGTACAACCTTCATTGTCAGCAATGCTCTGTTTCAATGATGATCTCCCTACCTACCACATACAACAACAAATAAACCCTCAGTAATTAGCTATATTCCTTTCCTACATATCTTCAGTATCTCCATCATCTCTTGTTTTGTTATTCAATAATCAATTATGCCAGTAGCCCTGCTCCCAATGCATTTCTCTGCTGATAGCGAATTTTGAAAACTGCAGCCTACCTCCTGCCACTCTATAAAAAATAAGCGAGTCTATTTCAGACTCTTTTAATAAAGTAGGCAACGCAAAATCTATCATTGGTGATTTATGGTATATCTTCAAGTAAATCAATCACAGCACGTAGGGGGCCCATGTGGGTAACTGGGGGGCCCTGACTTGATTGGGTAACTGATGAATAAAACAATTCCAAATCAAATGTATAATAAATAAATGTGACTGGTCAAGTGTGTGAGTCAGGGGCTGGGTCCACTCTCAATATTCAAAATACACCAGAGAGCATAATTTAGCCACAGAGGATCAATAGTTTCTAAAAAAAATAACAGTGGATTAAGTGTTATCACAAGCACATACAGGTAACTGCCAAAATAAAGGAAACACCAACATAACATGTCTTAAAAGGGTGTTAGGCCACAAAGAGTTGCCAGAACAGTTTCAATGCGCTTTGGGATAGATTCTACAAGTGGACCTAAACCATGCCAGGAAAATGCACTGCACACCATAACATATACTTTGTATCCCTCATTTACTCAAGCGTTTCCATTATTTTGGCAGTTTTCTGTATGTCTACAATCGGGAAGGTCGCAGTTTGTGCAGCATGCGTGCCAAATATGCAGCTTGCTGCATTGTGGCCATAGACATAGAAGGGTTTCGGACCCTCTTACTCTGGCAATTTGACTGTTAAACTCATGGATAAATTAGCAATGGCTTCCAGTCCTGACTTGAATGAGAACAGCCATATATGGATTATATTTCTATGGCTGGTTGCGGCTGTAGGTTTGCCTTTTGCACATTTCAAAATACAATCGCAGGAATAATGTTCAGTTTGGGAAACATATACCTACTGCTGAAAAGAGAAGACTACTCTCAACAACTCCCGATTACAGGCTCAAAATGGCCAGAAACAAAGACCTTTCTTCTGAAACTCATCAGTCTATTCTTGTTCTGAGAAATGAAGGCTATTCCATGCGAGAAATTGCCAACTCACCCCATTCCATACAAATGTGCACAACCGCAACATTCAAACGAGGCTACAAAGGAAACTAATGGGACTGTAGCGACTGTGTTGACTTCAAAATCGGGGGTGTGAACTAGGTTTCTATTCAAGCGTTGATCGACATGGTAATGGCTCTATAGTAGAGGTTGACCGATTATGATTTTTCAACGCCGATACCGATACCGATTATTGGAGGACCAAAAAAGCCAATACCGATTAATCGGATGATTTAAAAAATATATATATTTGTAATAATGACAATTACAACAATACTGAATGAACACTTATTTTTACTTAATATAATACATCAATAAAATCAATTTTGCCTCAAGTAAATAATGAAACATGTTCAATTTGGTTTAAATAATGCAAAAACAAAGTATTGGAGAAGAAAGTAAAAGTGCAATATGTGCTATGTAAGAAAGCTAACGTTTCAGTTCCTTGCTCAGAACATGAGAACGTCTGAAAGCTGGTGGTTCCTTTTGACATGACTCTTCAATATTCCCAGGTAAGAAGTTTTAGGTTGTAGTTATTATATGCATTATAGGACTATTTCCCTCTATACCATTTGTATTTCATTAACCTTTGACAATTGGATGTTCTTATAGGCACTTTAGTATTACCAGTGTAACAGTATAGCTTCCGCCCCTCTCCTCGCTCCTCCCTGGGCTCGAACCAGCAACACAACGACAACAGCCACCATCGAGCAGCGTTACCCATGCAGAGCAAGGGGAACAACTACTAGAAGGCTCAGAGCGAGTGACGTTTGAAACGCTATTAGCGTGCGCTAACTAGCTAGCCATTTCACTTCGGTTACACCAGCCTCATCTCGGGAGTTGATAGGCTTGATGTCATAAACAGCGCAATGCTTGACGCTGCAACGAATAGCAGCTGGCAAAACTCACGAAAGTGCTGTTTGAATGAATGTTTATGCGCCTGCTTCTGCCTACCACCACTCAGTCAGATACTTAGGTACTTGTATGCTTGTATACTCAGTCAGATTATATGCAACGCAGGACACGCTAGATAATATCTAGTAATATCATCAACCATGTGTAGTTAACTAGTGATTATGATTGATAGTTTTTTATAAGATAAGTTTAATGCTAGCTAGCCACTTACCTTGGCTTACTGCATTCGCGTAACAGGCAGTCTCCTTGTGGAGTGCAACGAGAGAGAGGCAGGTCGTTATTGCGTTGGACAAGTTAACTCTAAGGTTGCAAGATTGGATCCCCTGAGCTGACAATTTGAAAATCTGTCATTCCGCCCCTGAACGAGGCAGTTAACCCATCGTTCCTAGGCCGTCATTGAAAATAAGAATGTGTTCTTAACTGACTTGCCTAGTTAAATAAAGGTATATTTAAAAAATAAATAAATTATAAAAAATAATAAAAAATCAGCGCCCAAAAATACCGATTTCCGATTGTTATGAAAACTTGAAATCGGCCCTAATTAATCAGCCATTACGATTAATCGGTCAACCTCTACTCTATAGTATTGGAGAAAAGTTGAAAAAACGGACCTTCCATTACATCTAGACGTGTCATGTCGTAATTTACAACACGCATAAAGCAACTATTTCTGTCTTACAATCTCTCTCCACCAGGTGTAGCACTTCTCTCATCCTTTAAAAACAAGAAATGGACAGTGACGGGTAAGGGTATTTTTTTGTGTCATCATTGCATGCGATCATCATTCTCAGAGCCGCTGTTTACTTCTAAGATCACTTTAGCACCGCCCTAAAAACCCGATTCAAATTCGACACAAACCTTCAAATAGGTATGTAATGACACATTATATAAACTCTTTATAGTGTTTCATTTACATTTTAGAGGAGATAAGGTGATAAGTTGGATAGATCGTGGGAAAAAAAGCTATTTTCCCACACATCTCTTCTTCTCATTATCACGCTTTCATTGCCTGCTTGAATTATGCAGAAACGGGCAGTGTTTAGGTCATGTAATTGATTCTGTTGGAAAGGGGAGAACTTGTGCTTTACAATTGTATTGACATTACAGTTGATCTGGAAGTATTACGTTTTTGGGGTGCTAAAATAAGGGCAATTGTACCCATTTGAAACCTTAGGGCATAGGCCTCTGCCTTCACATTGGCACCATGTTACATTCTCCAATGAGCAAAGGTACAGTCTATGGATATCAATAATTGCTAAATGTGGTATCATTCAGACATTTTCATTCATTTACATGATTGGCCTACATTTATTTACTCACTCAAATAACGTCTAAATGGCTCCTCTCAGGCTACCTGCTGAATTGCTTGAGCTAGCCCTGCCATTTTTATCGCTATTTTCAACCAGTGTCTCAAATGGTTACCTTTGTGTCTCTCATTTCATTTATTTGTCATCATTTTCAATAACATGTCTGGACTGACAGGAAGCAGAAACATGCGCACGCTCTCATCCAACGAATACTTGACCCCACCTAGACCTGCTGCTCGTGTCGTGACTGTTCCTAAAAGACCGCGAAAAATATCAGGCCTACAGACCAGTGTGAACTCTTAACTAACCACACCACGATGCCTTGTGTTACAACAAGCAGACAGGCCATGGTATGATATAGGCCAAATGCCACTATAGTGATTTCACATATTCACAGTAGACTACATTTCAAAATATGATGATCTAGCCTATTGAAAAACATTTCAAACTCATTAAAAATAGTGAAGTTAAGACTTTGGCCAAGACAATTAAATATGCTGCCACTGTTTTTCCTCACGCGGCACTTACAATATTAATGCTTAAAGAGTGAAGACATCATCATCGGAGTCTGCCAAGAGGACGATGGAAATGAAGGAGCTGGAAAGACTGTTTGGCACTCCCGCCAGCGAGCCATTTGTGCCACTTTGTCACCGTCAGTAAAATCCAGTTTCAATTAATAATAGCAGAATAAACCCAAGCACCTACAAATAAATGGAGCTAAAAATCCAAACTGGCAGGCTAAAATCTACTAAATTGTACAATAC
The DNA here is from genome assembly GCF_034236695.1 of Oncorhynchus nerka. NCBI lineage: Eukaryota > Metazoa > Chordata > Actinopteri > Salmoniformes > Salmonidae > Oncorhynchus > Oncorhynchus nerka. Next base: position 18,061 of record NW_027038205.1, on the reverse strand, counting down.
AATTGGTTGCATAAATATGTATAGGCCTAGGCCTTGCCTAGGCTGTATAGAAAGTGATTAATTCACGGATGGAAAATCTCTTGAATGGCCAAACTCATTAGTAAACTATATTTACCCCTGTAAGTGTTGGGAATAGTGTATGCAAATACTTCAGTGTGCTTATAGGCCAGTTGAAATGTGTTGATTTGTTCATTCAAGAGAATATTGATTGGGATATGTGCCCTTTCATGGGAGAGCAATTGCCTATATATTTAGGCCTATTCAAAAACATGACATAAAACATGTTAATCAATAGCATAGACACCAAATGTAGCCCATTAACCTACTCAAAAACGTTAGTTCCAAGTTGTGCGAATATAATATTTTAGCAGAGGCGAAGAGTCTGCACTCACATAGCACGTGTTATAGGCAACTCTACCTGTTGCCTCATACAAGTTAAACATGCAATTTATACAAAAATAAAGTGTAAAACAAATAAAACAATGTGTATTATATTAACATAACAGAAAATATTCAACGTGACTACATCCATGGAGAAACACTTTTAGATTTGTATTTCTCGATTCTTTTTGCGTCTGGATGACAGAAGGAGACCTGCTAAGTGCAGATGAACTCTTTCACTGGCATTTTAAAAGAAGGTCTACACAAGTCTATATGGAAAATCAGGAAACATTGAACTCAGGATTGGATAAATTAGACTGCTGTATAAATTAGGGTACATTTTTTTCATAAAAAACAACAACATATGCCTGGTTTTATTTCAGGCAGAATAAAGGCTTTCTACATGGATTGGGAGTTTCTATGATGTTTTAGTTAGGTCAGGACTATGTGTCAGTTTTTCCAATTTCTTGTCTATTTTCTTCATACATCAGTAGGCCTACTTTGGATAAGTATTCCAAGTTTAATCCAGAAAGTTGTTTCAAAGTGTGTTGCTTGTACATTTCACTTATTTTGAAGAACGCCAGCACCTGTACTCTATTGGTCACTTTAATAATGGAACACTGGTCACTTTAATAATGTTTACATACTGTTTTACTCATTGCATATGTATTTACTGTATTCTACTGTATTCTCGTCAATGCCACTCCGACATTTCTGTTCTTAAAATTTAGATATGTCTAAATTCCATTATTTTACTTTTAGATTTGTGTGTATTGTGAATTGTTAGATAGTACTGCACTGTTGGAGCTAGTAACACAAGCATTTCGCTACACTTGCAATACATCTGCTAAATATGTCTAGGCGACCAATAACATTTGATTTGATTTGATTTTGATACGGAAATTCATAAGTATAAATGCTTAGGAAATGTATAGGCCTATGTCTAGGCTAAGTGTGCGACTTTCGTTGATATGAACATATTCAGCAAATTCACTGGCAGAGAAAAACCTTTAGGTTTAGGGATATGATATGGAGGTATGGAGGTAATGAATATGGAGGTAATGAAATCATTTGTTATAAAATAATAAAAAGAGTCCTTATGTTTTCAACAAATGGTTTCGATTTTGATTTCTTCATACAGCGGGAAGTTTAAAAGATAAAGGCTAATAATCGAAAAACCAACAAACACCTTTAAAATCCCAGAATGTGCTCCTTTATAGCCTAACTAAAATATATAATTTATACTCATATCACTTTTCAAAATCTAAACCTTTTTTCCGCTGTTATCTTCAAATCCGCAATTTTTTCTGAGTTAAGCATTTTTTCACCTTTATTTAACCAGGTAGGCCAGTTGAGAACCCCTTTATTTAACCAGGTAGGCCAGTTGAGAACAAGTCCTCATTTTCAACTGCGACCTGGCCAAGATAAAGCAAAGCAGTGCGACACAAACAACACATGGAATAAACAAACATACAATCAATAACACAATAGAAAATTATATATACAGTGTGTGCAAATTAGCATAATCTATGATGACAAAATATTAACAATGACAGAATAACAGAACTTCAATACAAATGTAAATGAGGTTTACACCCCATTTTCACCCAATTTTGAAGAGAAATTTCATTAGCATAAACATTTAAAGAATTTGTCCAGCGACATAATGTGGAATTTGCTTTTGTATAATCATTATCTGAACTTCTTGTAAATGTTCTTAACACAATATATCCAAGACTAGGGGAAAGGGCGCAAAACACTCACATCTCGTCTAAGCACTCCTTTCCAATTAACTCCAACAAAAAGTGTAAATTGAAAAAGTTTCAAATAAGGCTTTAAGCCGTTAAGACGTTTTTCTGTATTGTCTGATTTAGTGCAAACCTACACCAAGACAGCAATGAAACGTTCTTTGAAAACGAATAGGCAATGAGTGCAGGCAGCACAACGTTGAGTAAACTACAGTGAAATTAAACCTTTGCGAATTTACGCGTTTGACAACCATCCATTTTTCGTTTAAAACATTTAGTAGGCCTACTTGGATGCCATTTGTGTGCATCGGATACAGAAAGGGTTTTATTCGTTGGCTTTCGGGAAACATGGACAGCGATGTCAAGGGGTGATTTGTTCCACAGGGCGTGCGAGTCCCTGTATGCAGAGCAGAGGTGAGCACAAACAGTTTGCAGCAGCCTATTCTCTAACTTTGAGAACAGACGAGTGGTGTCATTGTCATTACTTGCTGGATACCTATATGGTGAATCATCCTCTTGAAACACAACGTTTGTTTTTCTCTCACAACGTGAGAGTGGTATGGAGAGGTCTCCAATGAACACCTCTGCTACTTTAGAGATGGCCATTAGCAGAGTTGACGACGGGGAGGGACTCTACGTTAAAAGCATTTACAGAAGGGGCAGGTAGCCTCTCAGTGATCCTGCGTTAGCGACATGTGAATAATACAAATTCATAAAGGTAATCAAACAATGAAATTAAACAGTGTATTTGTGTTTCCAATAGCAATATCGGGCTCATTATCAACATTATAAATGGACACTTGACTATGTATGGTCAAGGCCAGATAAGATATGCGGTTGTCTCATACTTCAGGCAGGCCCATCCCACTGGCCACAGACATCAGTTCAACGTCTAATTTTAAATTACATTTGGTTGAGTACGTGAATTCTCTATTAACCCCCCAAAAAATATAGGGTAAAAGTTGGGTGTAAAAAATAAGAAATTCCCTTACGTTGATGACTTACGTTGATTACTTTTTTGCAAATCCAATCAGTTTTCTACGTTGATTCAACGTCAACACATTGAATTCATTATTTTATTGAAATGACGGAGAAACGACGTTGATTCAACCAGATTTTCAACCAGATTTTGCACAGTGGGATAGGTCAATAGCAGAGTAAAGGAAATCGATTGCAATCTCTATAAAACATTGTGGTAAAAATGCAATCATCAACTTTCCGTTACTGTGTTCTATGCAATCATTTCACAATGGTCTTGCTTAAAATGATTAGGCTTTCCAATGAGAATTGCGTCTGACGAAGGAGTGGCGGACCCTAAAATACTGGCCAAAATGCATTTTTATATGACATTTCTAAATCATTTTCAAAAATGTACAATTCAACTGAATACATTAACAACATTAGGCGAATAGGTCTATATTTTGATAATAGATGCATTGCAGTATTACACGTTTTACAACAGAATACAATAGTCTAGGATCAATGATGATGCATAAAAATGTCTCAGAAATGTGTTTGCCAAATAGAACAATCTGAAATGTTTCTGACCATACAAACAACAACTTAGTCTTCCGTCAGACAACCAGACAATCCATTAACCATGGTAGAAAGATACCTGAGCAGCACAGGCCTCATTCTCATCTCATTAGACCAATTATGCCATGGTCTGTCTGGATAACCTGAGAGCCTGTCTCTTCATTAGAGAGATGTGGGCCTGGTGTGGCTCACTGCTGTCCTCCCCTGACCAGCTGAGTGTCCCTGACCCTGGATGCTGGCAGACCCTGACCCTGCCGGGCCACACAGAGTAGAAGAGGTAGGGCGGGCGGCAGTGGAGGCTTAGTCAGCCAGGCCAGGCAGACACATGCAGCAGCTTCCTGGGTGAGTGAGAGACACATGGCCGCAGGGGGATGCCATGCCAGCCCAGGCACGTAGGCATGCCAGTGTACTAACACACCATCACTTCAGGGACATCCAAATTATATGCACAGACTTATGTGCAAATATGTACATGTAACCTAAGTAGTAAGTAAGCAAGCCTTGTCAGAGCCAGAACGACCCATAGAGCCATTACGTACATGTAACATATAGACCCTAAATGACCAACACATCCACAGACATGAACGTCATATACACAAAGTGACATATACACTCAAGTTGCCATTCATACAGGCTTTGCCATTCACAGAGGGTAGTAGGTGTGTGTCCTTGCCTGGCTTCTGCCACAGGTAAGCATGTCAGTCTGGTCTGCCCCTTCCCCCGTTGGCATGCCCTCCTTGGGTTCAGTCTCTACATGGCTCTGAGGGTGCAGGTGAGTAAGGGACAAAGGCGGCATATGCCGACAGTGACACTGGCACACTGTCAGTCAGCACGTTCTCCCACGCACCCACACCCTACTTTCCTGTTGATCTCCTCCGAAGTCCTGTCAATCCTCTGTTTTAACACATTCATGTCTGTAAGTACCAGTGCCATCCATTCACCTCCCAATACCTCACTATCAGCTGCCGCATCTTGGGTTAAAATCTATTTCTGTCGGGATTGAGGACATAGGCTAAAGCTCTACTGAGCCCCCCATTTACCTCCAGTGTTTTCCATTGTGATTAGTATAGGCTACAGTGAGAGTACAGTGCCAGCCTCGTAACTCTCCATTGTAATCAGCGTAAACAATTCTGTTAACCATTAAACCAGAAAAATAAGGAGAGAGTGAAAATTCGACCTAAAGGGGAAAAAGCAAAACCCTCCCCACAATCTTACTCTCTCTGTGGGCAAGCAAGTGATGTGTAAAGGCTTTTGAAGCGCAGCGCTAGCGTTCGTTGTAATTATCTCAGTTTACAAACCAGCGCGTTACTATGTGTAGAAAAATCTGCAAGCAATTTGTGGTGCTGCGTGCTCACAGGCCCAGGGTTGGCCGGGGAGCCATCAGAGGGAGGCACGAACGGCACATTCCAGCCCCACGCAGGGTCGTCACCTCACAGCCACGCCACGCTGCTGCAGGGGCTAGTACTACCACCACCTCTCCTCTCCCCAGCCCACTCCACAGTACCACTGACATCTATATCACACTGCACTACCACATAGTTGACTGGAGTACTCATGAGGCGGTGTTAGATATCGAGGTATGGTTCCAATAGACTCCCCAGAAGATTTATCTTGAGCTTTAAAGAACAAATCAAGCCAAGGATCATTAAGCAAACAGCACCGGCCTGAATTAACATTAAAATGTTTGTGTGCCATGTCAAGACCTGAAACCTTTCTGAAAACATTGAGATCCAGGTGAACCCAATGATCTAAACCATTTTGTTTTCGTAATGGTGTACAGAGATATCAAATTGATATTATTCTGCCTTTAGTTATAACGCAGGCTGAAACTTGTTTCGTGTTCCAGAGAAACGATGGGATATTATTGACAGGATGTGCAGGAAAATATTTTAAACAAATTTAGCAACACATGAGTATGTTTACATAAAGAACAATACTGATGATGGCTAATGATGTCATACTAGTGAGTAGACCCTTTAAAACCGGTGAGAAGGCTACTGTACAGAGGACAAGGCATATCACCACAAGGTCTGCCTTCATGAGGGTAGCAGTAGTAGCACTTGAGGTTTCCACTTGAACCTCATCACATGCCCTCCCCCCTCCTCTCCTGTCCCTCCTCTTCCCCCAAGCCCCACGCCGCTGTCTAGAAAGAATGTTTAGTTGAATAGGGAAACCACCGCCCTGCTTTCAGTGACGGTGCTGGCGGCACGCCGTGCTGTGACAGGCTGGCTGACTCTGCACCAGACAACATGTTTATGTCCTCAGAGAGCCGTCGACGGGCCGCAGCTACCCAGCCGCTGTCGGCCTCCATTAAGAAACACTGAACCTCTGGAGGACATGATTACACTAAAGGAAGGACTGTTTAGCAATCAGTTCTGGCGTTGTGAATTAAAATTGAAATGTATTCATCACAGAAAATAACGTCCACAGTTCCATTCACCAATTAAATCTCAATTCATCTCCTTAAACTCTGGTAACAATCCCACAAACGATGGTCTGCGAGGCTAAAATATAAGGCTGATGACAATTTACTTGGCAGCTCACTGAATATGTCCGTCACAAAAAGCAATGTTGTTTTCAGAAATCTAAAGTCTTTTTTTACTTGATAGGGCCTGATTTAATTCATAGCACATTGCCTACTGTTATCTCTATGGCCCAATTCATGTAGTTGGGAGAACTTACATTTTTATGAGCATTGTGACTCATTCCAGAGCTCAGAGATCTGAACAACGTTCCACAGTCTAAATAGAACCCACTACATGTCCTTTTGATTCAGAATCTCAACACTACATGAAAAGAGGGATCTCACGTTCATGTGTTAACTTGCTGCTTAACTAAGCTAAAGGGCTTTATTCCACTTTCAAACAGTGCAGGGTAAGAAATCAAAGGGATGTCTAGTAATTAAAAAACACATATGCCCGAGAGTACAGTATGACGCATCATTACAGTCTCCGTCGTAACTACAGGCTTTATGGGTAACAAGCTAGTCATACCCAGGGACAGAAATAACAAGCCCATGCTAGATAATCGTCCCTTTCACGCTCTACTATTATGACATCATCAGTAGTGCAGCCAGTGCGGCTGCAGCATTGTGACTCTGGGGTCCTCTCTGATTGAGCCAGACCCGTGGAGTGTTGTCTGTGGGGGTGGAGTCCACTTTGGACTGGGTGTATTTTGATTGGAGGGCAGGGAGAGGCCACCAGCAAATGGCTCGGTCTCCTTCTCTGTTCTGTGGTCCATTTGTCTTGAGGATATATTAATGCCTATGCAGTTAATTAGCATTTAGTATTACATTGGCTAGGTATGGGTAAGACAGTAGAACTGTCTAGACCAGGGTCTGCTGTGAACCCATGGAGGATAATACAGCTTACTAATAATGTGCTTTAGGGTTAGGAAGAGTTAGCATTTTACAAGCCACTCTAAATTGCAAGATGTACTGATTACATATAAGCATAGACTGAGAAACATGTGAGGAGACAATCATGGCTTGAACAAAAAACTCACACACATGCACAAGCAGGTCACACTACTCTTGCAGAGTGTTGAACGCTTGCAATCAAAGAAATAAAAATCTAGCACACAATCAAACTAGAAATTTATCCAGCTCTCCTGCCAACAGCCAGGGCCCTCCTCTTTCTGAACAAGGGATGCACTATTGACTAGGTACCCCCCTCTGTCTTTCTCCATCTCTCATTTTTTTCTCTCTCTTCAGTCTTCCCTCTGCCAGTCGGTGAGGCGTGATGCCAACCCTTTCCACAGCCGGGCACACTGCCCTGTCCTTTTATGCAAATGCTTTGCGCCATCCCAAACTCCACAACCCCACTGTCTCACCCTCCATGTCTGTGTGCCTTCTCTCCCCCTCTGTCTCTATGTTTCTATCTCTTCTACCATTCTCTCACATGAGGAAACTGAGAACCAGCAATTAGACTCTTGCTTCCGAGTCCTCCATGAGGCCTGCTGATCCGCAGTCAGTCACACCTGCACCGGTTCTTGAGTAAGGCAAAACACCCTGTACTTTGTTTTACTGCTGCTGAGGGGCCAATTACACAAATGGGGGTATGTTTAATAGAGGTGCAGCTCATGGACACTCCTGTAGGTGTGTCTGCAATAGGTCCAATAAAGGACTGCCTCTGCTAAGACAGAGAAAGAGAGAGTGTGTGTGTGTGTGTGTGTGTGTGAGAGAGAGAGAGAGAGAGAGGAGAGAGAGAGAGAGAAAGAAAGAAAGAAAGAAAGAAAGAAAGAAAGAAAGAAAGAAAGAAAAGAAAGAAAGAAAAGAAAAGAAAGAAAGAAAGAAAGAAAGAAAGAAAGAAAGAAAGAAAAAATGGAGGAGAGAGAGAGGAGGGAAGAGATGAAAATGATTCATGTGATGATATTAAATAGAGCCGCTTCACATAACCCACAGGTACCATTATCTAGCAGTCATTGACGTGATAATGACTCAATTCCCTTTCATCATCCAGGAGAAATATGGAAAGCTATTTTTAATAGACAAGACAGGTACTTGTTTGTTTCTTGTTTCATAGATGTAAATCAATAAATAAATAATGTTCTCTTTGAGGTTCAAGAAAGTGCATTAATGCGATTTACGTTCAAGCATAATGTCTATATATCTGAAAAGAAAATGGTAACTGTGTAACAATGGTACTATCGTCCTCATTGTCGTTGTTGCAGTGAACCACATAAGATAAGAACCCTAGACGTGCTTCATGGTTAGCCCCAGTGGTTAGTCCCAGACAGGTAGACAGAGAGGGTTAATCAACCAGTAGAGAGACTGAAGGGAAGAGCCTCCTTCATGTCAGCAAGTTAAGCTTCCTCTGCTGCCGTCCCCTCTAGAGCGGAAGAACGTTGAGGATGCCGACAATGAGGGCCGGGTCCACACACGCCGGACACAGCCACACACAGCACAGGAAAGCAACTCAGGCTAACACAAACACTCACAGAGACACACCACTGTCTGGTCTTCTTGTGTGGCCTGTTCATAGAGTAGGCCTACATGGACATACTGTGTAGGCGCTCACTGCATCAGAGCATACCCCTTATATTTACATGAACCAACTGACAACAAATAAAACTTAAGCAAAAAAGCTAATGTTACTAAACTCAATTTGTGTGGGGCTGAACTAATATACAGATGAATTGTATTCATGCCAAAGTCAACCAAAGAAATCCTCATAAAGGCTTCTGGTCAATGAATGTAAAGATGATGACTCATTTATTCTGTGTTTATAAGCCTGTGCCACATAGTAGAAGGAAAAGCCCCAGATAACCAAATGCAGAGACTTCCTTAAGCAGACTGAGTTAGCAATAAACATTGACAAAAAAGGCTATCCAATGGTAAACTTGCCATGTGTCATACAATGGCAGCTCTGATTTTCTCAGTCCGCGTAAACAAATAAATAAAATAGGAGGTGGGTGATGTTGTGGGGAGTGAGAGACATGAACACTGTTTTCCTATTGGTAAATGCTACTGCCCACATCCCTTTCCCTTCTTCCTGTAGAGACTTCCCTTGTGTTCAATTACTGTAACAACGTTTCAGCAACCTTCCAGTGCTAGTACATGATGGAGGTGATGAAAAACAAAGAGGGAACAATGTTTTATTTTTTTCCCTAGCCTGCTGTACAGAAAAGTTGCACCTGAAAGACATGTTAGTTCTGTGTGCCTTTACAGTATCTGTCTGCCTGTATCAACAAGAGCATGAAAACAGTGATATCCTGATTAATCTCCAGCTCCAACACATTATGGGCATAGGACAAGAGGTCAGATATGTTAAAATGACCTCAATCAAAACCCCAACTAGTTTTACTAGGCGTAATACAGAAAGTGCTCCTCATTCTCATTAGAGATCACGGAGCAGACTCCAAAATAAAACAAAGCTTTTATACTCCAATATCATGATAGTTTGTAATTAAACTATTAAACTCAACCCAATCCTAGACCAATGAAAAACAGACCGTCTGTGTGGTGGAGGGAAATGAATGAGGCCTTTCTTTCAGAGTGGAGATCAGAACCCCTAACTCTGGGATTTTGTGTTGTTGCCTTTCTCCCCTGGAGGGAAATTAGGTTATGGAAGACAACTGCGGCATTGTTTTAACAGTGGAGGGATTGTACCATTGAAGTCCCACCAGCGACATGCTTCTCTCTCTCACAACAAAAAAAATGTCAGATGGATTCGGAGGAGGCAGACATCTTTCTGGCTGTTTTTGGTTGGAGTTGGGTTGGAGTTCTGTCTGTTTGTGCAGAGCCACTGTTAGGGAGGGGTATCCCATGTATCCACTGACTTGGCAACAGAAACAGTTCCTAACTAGAGTAATATGGTTATGATGCATTCACATTCCTTCCTGTCCCCTAGGAAATACAATACGCTTATATTGTCTGTTTTAATCACACTCCGCTTCCCAAGGAGAGAACACAACCAGCCATGGCTATAAAGAGTCTTTCTCAAACATACATAGAGCTCAGTTACAGTAAATATGCACCGTATTGATGGGGGGATCTAACAATTCACATTGGTTAAGAACGGTCTTGGAGCGCTAACCGACCTACTGTATTGCCCAAACACAGACTCTTTCTCCATGATTGTTTTTACATCGAGCAGTTGCTGCTGCAAATGTTTTAGATTTTAAAGATGGATGCACATTGCCCTTGCATGCTCATTGAAACATACTTTAATCACTCAGGCTCAAACATGTTCTATGCAAATGTAGCGGCTTTTAAGAACGTGCTGTAAGCTCACTTCACGGCTAGCTTGAAATGTCGCGGAAGGAGCCATTCAATTGGAACCTTTGATTGGCTCAACCCTTTGGAGCATTGTCAATGGCGGTCACGTGTGTGTTGTGAAGCAGAGGATCACTGGTTCGAACCCAGTATGGGGCAGTCGGAGGGAAGCTAGGCTGTTAGCAGCACATTGACCCCGGTTACACAGTCAAACACACATACAGCTAACTCAAGCACATCCTACAAAGCAGATCAACTACAGACATGTCTTTAGGTCAGGAGCTCTTCCATCTAGTCTGAAGATGATGAACATAAATCTCTAACTTAAAAACCCCACTATAATGTACATCTGCACCCGCCTAAGCCATTCTACTTTATCATACATTTTAGTAAAGCATGACCGGGACATACAGGAATTGCGGTCCCCACAAGAGTCTTAACTCCAAGTCGGAACTATCCTTATTTGGGTAATGGAAAAGTCATGACATGACAAATGAAAACAAACGTGTAGGGATTTGATGTAGATATTCAACACTATTGGATGGTCCATCATGTCTAGACTTGACAGTCCCCATAATATGCTGCAGATGGCAAAAAGTAACTTAACTGATGACGATAATGATATGTGTTTGGGTTTTACAAGGTTATTCTCAAGACATCCTGTGCCAAAAGACTGACATAAACTTGACACTTTTAGACAGGGGTTGTAGTTTTTTCCTCATTCTCTTTTCAACAAAGCACTAAAAACTGAGACCATGACAAGAGCACATTGTTTCTCCATTCAGATCGTGAGTGGTCACATGAGAAAGTGCTTTAAAAGAAATTATACCTCAAACAAGCAGACGTCTTATTAAGTATGGGAAAGGGCTGATCAAGGAGCAAAGCAACGCTGGTGTTCTAAACTCCTGCATATTTGAAAGACTTTTTTCCCACTTTGTGAAAACAGTGCGAGTTGGGACACAGTTCCTTGAGCTTCAACAGTGATGTCATGAAGTCCCCCATTGAACCTGGTGGTGACATATGTAGGCTTGACCTTGTTTTTCTTCATGCATTGTTGTTACATACAATCTGTATTTTGACAAATAAACTTAATGTGACGTGAATGTCTGGCTGTAGCCCTGCCAACGTAAACCTTAAAGTATTGCACATTTAAAAAATACAAAAATCACTGAAGGGGTAACATTTCCACTGAAAGGTTTTCCATGTCAAAAAGCAACACTCTGGCTTGAAGTCATTTTCAAAGCTTAACAGTGCAGTTCAGTTCAAGTACTGTGGATACCTTTTCCACATTGAGTAGCAGCAGTTATTTGTGTTTGACTACCAGGGCCCTGCCCTGCTCTCCACACTACTCTCAGTATGGCCTACAGCCACAGCCAGCAGACCCTCACAAGAATCTCAGGACACACACACACACCCTTTCTGTGTTGCTCATAGCTGCTAGTCCTCCTCAGAGTTCATGTAAGGTAAGATATGTTGCATATTATGCGTATAGATTTTCCACCACTGGCCAGGGCCCAACTTCCTGCTCTGAGGAGAGAGCTGCAGTGCTTTGTTCCCAGGGCGATAACGCAATCGTCTGGACCCGTGGCCAAAAGCACAGACAGAGTGAGTGAGAAACAGACAGAGAGCGAGAGCGAGAAGGAAAGAGAGAGAGAAAAGAAAGAAAGAAAGAAAGAAAGAAAGAAAGAAAGAGAAAAAGAAAGAAAGAAAGAAAGAAAGGGAGAACCTGAGACCAACAGATGTGCAGCCTTACCAGCCTAAGATACTGATATTGTTGTTTATGATCCTTGTCTCTTCAACTTCTAATTTTCCTTTTACCTTGTGTTTTCAACTCTTGAAATAAGGTTACAAGTGCTTTGTTACAGCTTGACTTGAGGATTTGTTGAATCCAAACGGCAATGCTCCACCACCACGTCCCAAGACAGGAAAATCCTTCCCTCAAGTTTAACCTAATAAATGCTCCATTTATCCCGGTGTAGATCATTCTCATTCCTTATTAAAAATGTAAGCAAAAACATATTGTATACTTCGATGTACACTTTTAGTTATAAAGTGATCATTTTCAGATTGGTAATCTTATCCAGGATCAGAGTTCCAACTCTCAGCTGCATTCATCACACCCTAGGCTAGAAAAACAAAACCGATTCTATTTCAAACACACTAACTCAGAGGTATAACAAACAGGAAACACGATTAAAGTAGTGTCATTACACTGAGCCAAAACCCACAAAATCAACTTTCACCTTGATTCACCTGATCATCAGAAAGAGTTGCAAAATGGCAACATTACATGAGAACAATATGTGACGCTATTGGGTGACGTCTTCACTTTGGCTAACTACCCTAAACTTCTCCCCTCGCCCAACCACCACCACTCCCCACATTCATTGTTGTGAGATGAGGTATTTTGCAGTTGTCTGCTAATGTACATAATTGTCTCTTCAGCCACAGCCAGGTGCAGGGAGAAGTGCTAATGCAGTATGTTTCCACGGTCACATTTGGGGAGGTTAGGGAGTGAAGTGCCATATGGGTTAGGAGTCAGTCGAGGAGCTGGCACACATGGTACGCTGGCAACACAACAGCCCCCTCCCCCACCAACACCACCTCCCAATCATCACTCTGGTCTAGTGGGTGCTGGCTGTGATTTTGACGGTCGGCACCAGACTGACAAGGGAGAGTCAGAGAATGCACACCTGCGCCTCGTGCTTAAGTGTGTGCAGGTGTGGGAAGTGTTTGAGCGTGTGTGTTTGCCGGTGTATGTGTCCATTAATGCATAATGCATAAAGCCTGAGAGGGTTTGAATGTGCATGTATGTGTGTCTGTTTTCACTCACATACTGTACGTGTGTGTTTTGGATGGGTGTGTTGGAAATAGATGTGGAGATATTACCGATTCAGAGGCAAGATTGTGCCATATTTGTGTGAGCTTGTGCATGCTTGGTTATGAGTGTGTTTGTGTCTGGTAGGGAGAGAGCGGCAAGAGGGAGGAAGAGGGGTAGATAGATCTCAGATTTCATACAGATGAATCCAACAGCAATGTAATGAGGGGTCTATATATATTTAGATCAGTGGGAGTTGAGGTCAGTGACCAGACTGCTGTCCCCACCTCCATAACAAACAACAGGCCCCCTGCTGTAGTGACCTTCAGTGGGGGGTGCACAATGAGCAGCAGCAGAGACCTGTGACATGCCAAAACAATGGATCTTCATGCTCTTTCTTGCTCTTTTTTATTACCAATCACACACTTGATGTGGTTATGCTCGTATGAGACAAACAAACCCAAAACATTTTGAGGTATTTGATATTAAGAGCACATCCACCAGCTTTTATAAATCACTTATAAATCCATTACAGCACTACTACTGATAGACTTGGGACACAGGAGTCTACATTTCTGTCTAGAGCAGACTCCTCCGTGCTGTTAAGCTCCATACAATCCCCTCAATTCTGAATTGTGTGGCACTTTTCAATTCAAACACTGCCATTACACCCCACTACAGACCTAGTGAGGTAACAGAGTGCTAGTGGTGAGGTCTGCCTATCTCACCGATGCCCTCTGAGATAGGGCCCATCAGGCAAAAACACTAGGACTTATCATCTCCCCCACACTAACACTCCACAGGGGATGGGTAGAGAACAGAGAGAATGTTGCATGGTGAGAAATAAATGGCAAAGGAAATAAGACCAACATACTGTAGACCTTTTTAAGTGTCAAAACACACCATGGCATGCCTATCTCTGCAAACCCAAGCAGCCACACCCTCTCTTACACAAATACCACCAACCTCACCATATCCTCTCACTTCCAGATAAACTAGTTGTCAGACAGTCAGTGGTCTAAATATTAGATAATAGGTGATAATAGGTGATAATAGGTGCTCCAGTCTTTAGATTTGTGACTAATCATGGAAAGCACATACTGTACCAACGTGTCAGTCCATCCCATGCAGCTGCCTTTTATTGCCCACAGCCCCTACAGAGCTGAGATCCTTCCCCCATCCCTCTGTTGATTTGTATGGGAAAGCCAGCATTTTCACTTTAGCCCCTTCTCTCTCCCATATTGTACAGACGTATTTGTGTGTGCCTATGTATATTCTAGCTCAATTATGTCATTTGTGCATTTGTGTGTGTGTGTGTGTGTGTGTGTGTGTGTGTGTGTGTGTGTGTGTGTGTGTGCGTTCTGTAGCCATGGCAACAGCACAACATATCAGCGACCACGGAACCGCATGGGAAGGCTAAAGGCATTGCCAGGAGGTTCTGCCAAGCATAATCCATGCCAGGGGGTGACATGAGCGAAGGGAAAGGCAGGAGGGTGGAGACGGCCGTGCGGCACATGCATGCGCGCGCACACACACACACACCACTCTCTCTGCACACACTGGATATCCTCCTATTCTTCTTGGCTGAGACTCCCATGGCAATAGCAATAGGAATCCATTCTCCACGGATGCTAGGACAGCTGCAGATACTGAATGAGACCAGTTGGTTTTATGGGCTTTTCACCATGTAAGCTTGAGATAAAAACTACATGGTACTTAATTCAAATCTATATTCCCCTCTTGCCAAAAATACATCCAATACATCCAGTCTTTGTCTTCCCCATCATCACGTGGTGTACTGAATTCTACATAAAATAGACAGACATGTTTTGGAGA
The DNA here is from genome assembly GCF_034236695.1 of Oncorhynchus nerka. NCBI lineage: Eukaryota > Metazoa > Chordata > Actinopteri > Salmoniformes > Salmonidae > Oncorhynchus > Oncorhynchus nerka. The sequence continues at coordinate 3,027 of NW_027038205.1, read as the reverse complement.
TACAGCAGTGAACAACATGGACTTACAAAGTCTGCATGGAATGTTCAAAACATTTATCAACAAACCTTGATATGTCCTTTAAATATTATTGATATGTTCTTTAAATGTTAACAAGTCGGGGCATCAAAGGTCCAGGACACAGTACCTCCTCCCTGAGGAATAGATAACAGCACCAGCCACCAGCCAGCCCATATCTGTGATTACAGAGACCAGGGGGCTTGCCACCTCATTGTTTATGACTGTTTGAATTGCCAACTCTCCACCATCTACCAACCAACCACCAAAGGAGACTTGAGGCCTACTGAGTGATGGTGGTGGTGGTGGTGGTGGTGGCCTGGTAGGAATTAATAAGTAAAGGGCAACACAGTGTCCCTGTGAGCGTCTGGCATTGTGGCCTGCTTGGTGTCCCATTACATGATGGGAAAGAGCCACCGCTGCCACGAGACACCTACAAGGCCATTGGGGGACTCCGGTTTCACCCGTAATCTAACCTTCAACAAAGGGATAGAGGAGGGGAGAACATAATAATGTTCACATACCCATTAAATTCATTACTGACTTGGGCTGTCTGGAACACAGGGTTATTATTCTACTGGGCTCACTCCAATGGCTATATTCCACACCAATCAGAAAGCACTATCAGACTACATACATTCACAATTGTCATTCTGATTGGCTTTACTGCAGGGCAGGGGCCTTCTCCGCACAACTGAACTCAAGCACAGTAATATAATAATTCAACATGTCCGCCATTGAAATTCTATAAAAGTCATGAAAGCCTACTTTTCTTCCCACTGAAATTCAGTGTTTTGGAGCTCTACACTTTGGGTATTTGTTTTTGCTCCATAGATTAACTGCAGTCAGTGCTGTCCGAGTGCCTCTTAAACATCAGTATAAAACATCATTGCCATTCAGCCTAAAAAATGTGGATCCTGATCCAGTGATAACCACACAGTGGCCTAATCGCATTCGGACGGTGGACGGAAGGTTCTGGTGTGTTTGTGTGTGTGTGTGTGTGTGTAGTTGGGGAGTGCATGGGGCTGTTTGTATGAGTGTGTATCTTTACTTCAAAAAATCCAACATTTCTGTTTATTCAGACTGTGGTTCCATCAGATTTTAATCCCTGAACAGCTGTTCCAACTCATTTTCCAGGCCTGGGGAGAAAGAGGGGATAGGACAGGAGGGGTGGGGGGAGGGGGAGGAGAGGTTAGAGGAGAGGTTGGAAGGAGACGGGTGAGGAGAGTAGGAGGGGGTGGAGGACAGGAGGGGAGAAGAGAGAAGAGGAAGGGGATGGGTGAGGAGAGTTTGTATGGCCACCTCACAAAATGTTTACATGGAGGTTTCAGTGGAATATGTTTAAATTCAAAACACCATGCCTGATAACAACTGATAATGACATAGATTATATGTGTCTATCTTCATGCAGCAACACACAGTAATACATACTCATTTAGGCCTAACCTAATTTAGGATAATTTAGGGCAGTTAATTAAGCCACAAATGTAGGCATGAAGGTAATTAAGACAAAGGTGAATTATTTAATGATCTGCAATACAAAGATGACTTGCAACAAGAAATATGTTCCTTAGGACTAAATTGTTTCGAAATATTACAAATATCTGTTTAGTCTTTCTGTCTCAAATATGCATGCAAATAATGGGTTAATGATAAAACATTTTGGGTTTGCCACTCAAGGGTTAATTGCATGAAAATGGGAAAAGCAAAATACATTTTCAAGGCAACAAGTTTGCAAATTTTAGATGACATCCTGAAATTATGTGACTTACTTTTGCTAAACATTAGGCCTATCTGCTTGAATAGACGGCTAGTAGGCTACTTTCAGCCAATCGGTGCTGCGGGGCTACAAACTGCAGAAATTAGGCCCATAACGAAACTGTATTAAATAGCCATCTTGTTCTTTCTCCGCAGTTAACTTTTGGTTTATGTATGTTAAGCTTTTTAAACAACTTAGTAGGACTTTAGGCCGAAGGAAAAAAGTGATTGACTAGCATTGAGTTGTCTAAAAAAAACGGGCCAATATATTTTTGGGCCTTGTGCCCATACCTTGACTGTTTTTCAACAAAGTCCGAACGTGTGGGAAATACATTTAGCAAATGATGCTTCCTTTCAATAAGATGAATGGTTAAGTTAAACGAACGTTTTTTAATTTTTAGTATTAAAAAAAGTAATATGGACTACAACAAAATATGGTAACAATGCCTAATAAAATCTATATAACACACATTAATATATATATGCCTTAAAATAAATAATAGGGCAACACTTACCACTAATGGATTGTTTAGAAGGTGAGTAGTGCAATACTTTAGTGTCGCGAGGGTGTTAAGAGGTGTGAAAAGCATTCCCGCGCAGGGGTCACCGTCCCGCGAGCAGGAGAGCAAAGAGAAGAGGATGTTAAAATGTCGTACGAGTAAGAATAGTATAGGGTGATCACATTTCATTTATTGTATAAACTTGTGAGCATAAACAAAATCATTAGCATAAAGTGGCTTAGGCAAATGCGAAAAGAAATGGTTATGACCTGGTGGCTTTATGGAAACAAGCCAAGCATGCCATGCTTCCGTGTTATAGCCAAATAATAGTCTATGCCTTACAGTGACTATAACAACAACAACAATAACAATGTCATGTGTATTTTTCAATATCAGGGATACTCCACTGTGTAGAGAAGAAAAGTGTTGAATTCTGCTTTACTGATCTAATCTGGTTTGATTAATCGTACCTACATAAATGAAAAAGCCCTACACTCTTACAAAAAAAGGGTTCCCAAAAGGATTACTCGGGTGTCCCCATAGGATAATCTTTTTTTTGGTTCCAGGTAAAACTATTTTGGGTTCCATGTAGAATCCTCTGTGGAAAGGGTTCTAAATGCAACTCAAGGGGCTGGTACCTGGAACCAGAAGGGTTCTTCAAAGGGTTCTCGACAGCCGAATAACCCTTTTAGGTTCTAGATAGCACCCTTTATTCTAAGAGTGTAGTGCTGCAAGACTGGAAAGGCAACGCTAT
>NW_027038204.1:17500-27224 GCF_034236695.1 Oncorhynchus nerka | reverse complement strand
GTCAACGCCCTGTAGACAGCCCCAGGCTAACTGAATTGAGTCAACGCCTCCTGTAGACAGCCCCAGGCTAACTGAATTGAGTCAACGCCCTGTAGACAGCCCCAGGCTAACTGAATTGAGTCAACGCCCTGTAGACAGCCCCAGGCTAACTGATCAGTCGCCTTAGACAGCCTCAGGCTAACTGATTGAGTCAACGTCCTGTAGACAGCCCCAGGCTAACTGAATTGAGTCAACGCCCTGTAGACAGCCTCAGGCTAACTGAATTGAGTCAACGCCCTGTAGACAGCCTCAGGCTAACTGAATTGAGTCAACGCCCCTGCTACAGACAGCCTCAGGCTAACTGAATTGAGTCAACGCCCTGTAGACAGCCCCAGGCTAACTGAATTGAGTCAACGCCCTGTAGACAGCCTCGGGCTAACTGAATTGAGTCAACGCCCTATAGACAGCCCCAGGCTAACTGAATTGAGTCAACGCCCTGTCCTATAGACAGCCCCAGGCTAACTGAATTGAGTTAACGCCCTGTAGACAGCCCCAGGCTAACTGAATTGAGTTAACGCCCTGTAGACAGCCCCAGGCTAACTGAATTGAGTTAACGCCCTGTAGACAGCCCCAGGCTAACTGAATTGAGTCAACGCCCTGTAGACAGCCTCGGGCTAACTGAATTGAGTCAACGCCCTATAGACAGCCCCAGGCTAACTGAATTGAGTCAACGCCCTGTCCTATAGACAGCCCCAGGCTAACTGAATTGAGTCAACGCCCTGTCCTGTAGACAGCCCCAGGCTAACTGAATTGAGTCAACGCCCTGTAGACAGCCTCAGGCTAACTGAATTGAGTCAACGCCCTGTAGACAGCCTCAGGCTAACTGAATTGAGTCAACGCCCTGTAGACAGCCCCAGGCTAACTGAATTGAGTCAACGCCCTGTAGACAGCCTCAGGCTAACTGAATTGAGTCAACGCCCTGTAGACAGCCTCAGGCTAACTGAATTGAGTCAACGCCCTGTAGACAGCCTCAGGCTAACTGAATTGAGTCAACACCCTGCCCTGTAGACAGCCTCAGGCTAACTGAATTGAGTCAACGCCCTGTAGACAGCCTCAGGCTAACTGAATTGAGTCAACGCCCTGTAGACAGCTCCCAGGCTAACTGAATTGAGTCAATTCGCCCTGTAGACAGCCTCAGGCTAACTGAATTGAGTCAACGCCCTGTAGACAGCCCCAGCTAACTGAATTGAGTCAACGCCCTCGTAGACAGCCCCAGGCTAACTGAATTGAGTCAACGCCCTGTAGACAGCCTCGGCTGAACTGAACCCAGCCTGTAGACAGCTCCCAGGCTAACTGAATTGAGTCAACGCCCTGCCTATAGACAGCCCCAGGCTAACTGAATTGAGTTAACGCCCTGTAGACAGCCCCAGGCTAACTGAATTAGTCAATGCCTGGGACAGCCCAGGCTAACTGAATTGGTTGCGCCTGTAGACAGCCCCAGGCTAACTGAATTGAGTCTAACGCCTATAGACAGCCCCAGGCTAACTGAATTGAGTCAACGCCCGTAGACAGCCCTGAGTCAACGCCCTGTCCTATAGACAGCCCCAGGCTAACTGAATTGAGTCAACGCCCTGTCCTGTAGACAGCCCCAGGCTAACTGAATTGAGTCAACGCCCTGTAGACAGCCTCAGGCTAACTGAATTGAGTCAACGCCCTGTAGACAGCCTCAGGCTAACTGAATTGAGTCAACGCCCTGTAGACAGCCTCAGGCTAACTGAATTGAGTCAACGCCCTGTAGACAGCCTCAGGCTAACTGAATTGAGTCAACGCCCTGTAGACAGCCTCAGGCTAACTGAATTGAGTCAACGCCCTGTAGACAGCCCTAGGCTAACTGATGTGAGTCAACGCCCTGTAGACAGCCCCAGGCTAACTGATGTGAGTCAATGCCCTGTAGACAGCCCCAGGCTAACTGAATTGAGTCAACGCCCTGTAGACAGCCTCAGGCTAACTGAATTGAGTCAACGCACCTGTAGACAGCCTCAGGCTAACTGAACACCGTTTTACAAACACACTTCTAAAGAGAGTTCAACCACACACCTCAAACACAGTCAGACTGCAAAACACTTCCTACCTGAGCGATAATCACAGTTTATCTGAGTAATGTCTACCTGAGCGATAATCACAGCCTAGCTGAGTGATAATCACTTCCTACCTGAGTAATGTCTACCTGAGCGATAATCACAGCCTAGCTGAGTGATAATCACTTCCTACCTGAGTAATGTCTACCTGAGCAATAATCACAGCCTAGCTGAGTGATAATCACTTCCTACCTGAGTAATGTCTACCTGAGGGATAATCACGGCGAGAGAAAATGTGTGTGTAAATGTGTGTAGATGAGTGTGTAGATGAGCACATGTTCACACACCTGTCACCGATCACACGCACACACACACACACACACACACACACACACACACACACACACACACACACACACACAGGAGGAGGGGGGAGAGAGAAGGAGTAGGAGGAGGAGGGAGAGAGAGAGAAGGAGCAGGAGGGAGAGAGAGAGAAGGAGCAAGAGGTGGAGCGAGAGAGAAGCAGCAGGAGCAGGAGGGAGAGAGAGAGAGAGAAGGAGCAGGAGGTGGAGGGAGAGAGAAGCAGCAGCAGGAGGAGGGAGAGAGAAGGAGCAGGAGGAGGGAGAGAGAAGGAGCAGGAGGAGGAGGAGAGAGAAGGAGCAGGAGGGGAGGGAGGGAGAGAGAGAGAAGGAGCAGGAGGAGGAGCAGAAGAAGGAGGGAGATTAGGAGCAGGAGGGGAGGGAGAGAGAGAGAAGGAGCAGGAGGAGCAGGAGGGAGAGAGAAGGAGGAGGAGGAGGAGGAGGAGGGAGAGAGAGAGAAGGAGGAGGAGGAGGAGGAGGAGGAGGGAGAGAGAAGGAGCAGGAGGAGGAGGGAGAGAGAAGGAGCAGTACGGGGAGGGAGGGAGAGAGAGAGAAGGAGCAGGAGGAGGTGGGATAGAGAAGGAGCAGTAGGAGGAGGGAGAGAGAAGGAGCAGTAAGAGGAGGGAGAGAGAAGGAGCAGGAGGAGGAGGGAGAGAGAAGGAGCAGGAGGAGGAGGGAGAGAGAAGGAGCAGGGGGAGGAGTGAGAGAGAAGGAGCAGGAGGAGGAGGGAGAGAGAAGGAGCAGGAGGAGGAGGGAGAGAGAAGGATCAGGAGGAGGAGGGAGAGAGAAGGAGCAGGCGGAGGGGAGGGAGGAGCAGTGGAAGTGTGAGAACAGTTGGAGAAGGTTTATGTGATCTCCATTGAGGGAGCTGATTGCATTATTCATGCTGCCCAGGGGCCAGCTATACCCACTGACTGTTATCACTGCCTCTCTCTCCTCAATACATCTACACAGGAACCATGATAATACTTTTTCTCTCCCCCACTTCTCTCTCGGGCTCTCTCCCAGTCTCCTGCAGCACAGACAGACTCCCAGGAGGCTCACAGCGTGGGAATGGGTAGAAGAGGAGAGAAGTGAAGGAGGGGACAGACAGCTACAGAGAGAAAGAGGCTCTGCTTCACTGAAGGTGAGCAGCACAGGAGAGAGAGAGAGAGAGAGAGAGAGGGAGAGAGAGAGAGAGAGAGAGAGAGAGAGAGAGAGAGAGAGAGAGAGAGACAGAGAGAGAGACAGAGAGAGAGAGAGACAGAGAGAGAGACAGAGAGAGAGACAGAGAGAGACAGAGAGAGGGAGGGAGGGAGGGAGGGAGGGAGGGAGGGAGGGAGGGAGGGAGGGAGGGAGGGAGGGACCAGAGGTTAGAGGAATACCCCATGCATAATGACATTACTCACCCACACTCTGCTGTGATCTAACATGTCTCCAGGATACATGACATCACTTAACCTGTGACCTTATGCCCCATGCCAATCACATTTAGATTAAGACAGGCCTACAGCAGAACAAGTTTAACAGACAGAACTAGTCAGACAGACAGCACTAGTCAAACAGACAGAACTAGTCAAACAGACAGAACTAGTCAGACAGACAGCACTAGTCAAACAGACAGAACTAGTCAAACAGACAGAACTAGTCAAACAGACAGCACTAGTCAAGCAGACAGACAGAACTAGTCAAAAAGACCGAACTAGTCAAACAGACAGAACTAGTCAAACAGACAGAACTAGTCAAACAGACAGACCGAACTAGTCAAACAGACAGACCGAACTAGTCAAACAGACAGAACTAGTCAAACAGACAGAACTAGTCAAACAGACAGACAGAACTAGTAAAACAGACAGACAGAACTAGTAAAACAAACAGACCGAACTAGTCAAACAGACAGAACTAGTCAAACAGACCGAACTAGTCAAACAGACAGAACTAGTCAAACAGACAGAACTAGTCAAACAGACAGACAGAACTAGTAAAACAAACAGACCGAACTAGTCAAACAGACCGAACTAGTCAAACAGACAGACAGAACTAGTAAAACAGACAGACAGAACTAGTAAAACAGACAGACAGAACTCAATAAAACAAACATGGCCGAACTAGTCAAACAGACAGACAGAACTAGTAAAACAAACAGACCCGAACTAGTCAAACAGACCGAACTAGTACAAACAGACAGACAGAACTAGTAAAACAGACGGGCAGAACTAGTAAAACAGACGAGACAGAACTAGTAAAACAAACAGACCGAACTAGTCAAACAGACAGACCGAACTAGTCAAAGCAGACAGAACTAGTCAAACAGACCGAACTAGTCAAACAGACCAAACTAGTCAAACAGACAGCACTAGTCAAACAGGCAGAACTAGTCAAACATGTAGAGAACAAAACGCATACTACTTTGTGACACAAAGAACTAGCATGGCTTAGGGCTCTACTCTTCCAGGCCTGGTCTTATTATGTCAGAGGGAAACGTTCATGTTTAAGAAGCTTGAAATAACACCTAGACTTCTTATGTCCCAAACCTCTTCAGGGTAAATGTAGCGAGATGAGGAGGTGAATAGGGAAGAAAGGATGAAGAGAAGAGAGATCCTGCCTGCTTGTGGGTGAAGTAGGGGTGAGAAGTGAAGGAGGAGGGAGGATAACTCACTGTGGCTGCAGTGTCAGGCCGTGAGTGTTGGAGCGTGAGGAGCGGCCACCAAAGCGCTGCACAGAGTTTGAATATTGATGAGTGAGTACAATCCATCAAACAAGCCAAATGTTCTCCTGCATTCTGATTCTCATGCACACATACCCAAAGACACACACACACACACACAGCACACACACACACATACCCAAAGACTCCCCACACACACACACATACCCAAGATCCCCACACACACACACACACACACACACACACACACGCACATACCCACAGACCCACAAACACACCCCTCACTTCAGGCCTAGAGATGAAGACTATTGAGATCCATTTCCTCTCTGTCACGCAGAGCTAGTACAGACAACTGAATTTGGGAGTAGGATCAATCCAGGAGAGAGAGAGAGAGCGGGTGGAGAGGAAGGAGGGGGAGAGAGAGAGAGGTGGCGGAAGAAGGAGGAGAGGGAGAGAGAGGGTGGCGGGAAGGAGGGAGGGAGAGAGAGGAGAGGGAGGGAGAGGAGGGAGTGAGAGAGAAAGGGGGTGGAGGGAAGGAGGGAGAGAGAGAGAGAGAGAGAGAGGTGAAGGGAAGGAGAGGGAGAGGGAGTTAAGATTGAAGGAGGGAGAGAGAAAGGGGGAGTGGAGGGAAGGAAGGAGGGAGAGAGAAAGCGAAAGGCGGAGATGGAGGGAAGGAGGGAGGGAGAGAGAGAGCGAGGGGGATGGAGGGAAGGAAGGAGAGAGAGAGCGAGAGGAGGAGGGAAGGAGGGAGAGAGAGAGCTAGGATGAGGAAGGAGAGAGAGAGAGAGAGAGAGCGAGGGGATGGAGGAAGAGGAAGAGAGAGATGGGAGTGGAGAGAAGGAGGAAGGATGGAGAGAAAAACAGAGCCAAAGAGAGAGGGGGAAGAAGGAGAGGACAAAAGTACATTTGGAAAAGGGGCATATGTAAATGGGATGTGGAGAAGTGGTGAGAGAGCGACAGAGAGAGAGAGAAGTAGGAAGGAGAGAAATACGTGTTTGAAAGTATCCTTGTTAGTTCTATCTTTCTTTTCGCAACTTTCTCATCCAACAGAAACAGTATGTTTTTCTTCCATTTCCCCGAAACGTTCCCTCTTCTCTCCCTCTCTCTTCTTTTCCTTCGCCTTGTACTCATCACTGCAGTGAATCTTTCACACAGAGTAGCCATTGTGCAAAGATTACTGTAGTCTGTGCTGTACCTCTCAACGGGAACACTGCCACAGAATCTCAGAACTAAACTGTAGTTTAGCTGAAGACATTTCTATCCAGGAGATATCCATTTCTGTTTCATGCAACATTCTTTACAATAGATGAACTCTTCGGTCCTCTACACAGGAGAGGCCTCTCTATAAGGACGTGTGTATTCATAACAGTAAAACCATTCTATAGGTCTAAGTAATGGTTGAGGGCAGAATCCCCCAGATAAGCACCTGCACCTCAAAGTTACTGGCAAATCCTGAACGGATGTCAATGGAAGATTAGTGCAGTAAACATTAAGATTCAAATTAACCTCCTAGTTGTTCTGATGGGTCAGAAAACATTAAGATTCAAAATAACCTCCTAGTTGTTCTGATGGGTCAGAAAACATTAAGATTCATATTAACCTCCTAGTTGTTCTGATGGGTCAGTAAACATTAAGATTCAGCTCCTAGTTGTTCTGATGGGTCAGTAAACATTAAGATTCAGCTCTTAGTTGTTCTGATGGATCAGTAAACATTAAGATTCAGCTCCTAGTTGTTCTGATGGGTCAGTAAACATTAAGATTCAGCTCCTAGTTGTTCTGATGGCTCAGTAAACATTAAGATTCAGCTCTTAGTTGTTCTGATGGGTCAGTAAACATTCAAATTAACCTCCTAGTTGTTCTGATGGGTCAGAAAACATTAAAATTAACCTCCTAGTTGATCTGATGGCTCAGTAAACATTAAAATTAAGCTCCTAGTTGTTCTGATGGGTCAGTAAACATTAACATTCAGCTCCTAGTTGTTCTGATGGGTCAGTAAACATTAAAATTAAGCTCCTAGTTGTTCTGATGGGTCAGTAAACATTAAGATTCAGCTCTTAGTTGTTCTGATGGGTCAGTAAACATTCAAATTAAGCTCCTAGTTGTTCATATGGGTCAGTAAACATTCAAATTAACCTCCTAGTTGTTCTGATGGGTCAGTAAACATCAACATTCAAATTAACCTCCTAGTTGTTCTGATGGGTCAGTAAACATTAAGATTCAAATTAACCTCCTAGTTGTTCTGATGGGTCAGTAAACATTAAGATTCAGCTCCAAGTTGTTCTGATGGCTCAGTAAACATTAAGATTCAGCTCTTAGATGTTCTGATGGGTCAGTAAACATTCAAATTAAGCTCCTAGTTGTTCTGATGGGTCAGTAAACATTAACATTCAAATTAACCACCTCCTAGTTGTTCTGATGGGTCAGTAAACATTAACATTCAAATTAACCTCCTAGTTGTTCTGATGGGTCAGTAAACATTAAGATTCAGCTCTTAGTTGTTCTGATGGGTCAGTAAACATTAAGATTCAGCTCTTAGTTGTTCTGATGGGTCAGTAAACATTAAGATTCAGCTCCTAGTTGTTCTGATGGGTCAGTAAACATTAAGATTCAGCTCCTAGTTGTTCTGATGGGTCAGTAAACATTAAGATTCAGCTCTTAGTTGTTCTGATGGGTCAGTAAACATTAAGATTCAGCTCCTAGTTGTTCTGATGGGTCAGTAAACATTAAGATTCAGCTCCTAGTTGTTCTGATGGGTCAGTAAACATTAAGATTCAGCTCTTAGTTGTTCTGATGGGTCAGTAAACATTAAGATTCAGCTCTCTAGTTGTTCTGATGGGTCAGTAAACATTCAAATTAACCTCCTAGTTGTTCTGATTGGATTAGATAAAGCGTTAAGATTCAGCTCTTAGTTATTCTAGATGGGTCAGTGCCATTAGATTCAGCTCCTAGTTGTTCTGATGGGTCAGTAAACATTCAAATTCAGATTAACTTCCTAGTTGTTCTGATGGGTCAGTAAACATTAAGATTCAGCTCCTAGTTGTTCTGATGGGTCAGTAAACATTAAGATTCAGCTCCTAGTTGTTCTGATGGGTCAGTAAACATTAGGATTCAGCTCTTAGTTGTTCTAATGGGTCAGAAAACATTAAGATTCAAATCAACCTCCTAGTTGTTCTGATGGGTCAGTAAACATTAAGATTCAGCTCCTAGTTGTTCTGATGGCTCAGTAAACATTAAGATTCAAACTAACCTCCTAGTTGTTCTGATGGGTCAGTAAACATTAAGATTAAAATTAACCTCCAAGTTGTTCTGATGGCTCAGTAAACATTAAGATTCAGCTCTTAGTTGTTCTGATGGGTCAGTAAACATTAAGATTCAGCTCCTAGTTGTTCTGATGGGTCAGTAAACATTAAGATTCAGCTCTTAGTTGTTCTGATGGGTCAGTAAACATTGAGATTCAGCTCTTAGTTGTTCTGATGGCTCAGTAAGCATTCAGATTCAGCTCTTAGTTGTTCTGATGGGTCAGTAAACATTCCAATTAACCTCCTAGTTGTTCTGATGGGTCAGTAAACATTAACATTAATCTCTTAGTTGTTCTGATGGGTCAGTAAACATTCAAATTAACCTCCTAGTTGTTCTGATGGGTCAGAAAACATTAAAATTAACCTCCTAGTTGTTCTGATGGCTCAGTAAACATTAAAATTAAGCTCCTAGTTGTTCTGATGGCTCAGTAAACATTAAAATGAAGCTCCTAGTTGTTCTGATGGGTCAGTAAACATTAAGATTCAGCTTCTAGTTGTTCTGATGGGTCAGAAAACATTAAAATTAACCTCCTAGTTGTTCTGATGGCTCAGTAAACATTAAAATTAAGCTCCTAGTTGTTCTGATGGCTCAGTAAACATTAAAATTAAGCTCCTAGTTGTTCTGATGGCTCAGTAAACATTAAGATTCAGCTCTTAGTTGTTCTGATGGGTCAGTAAACATTAAAATTAAGCTCCTAGTTGTTTTGATGGCTCAGTAAACATTACTGGAATTCAGCTCCTAGTTGTTCCTGATGGGTCAGTCAAACATTGGATTCAGCTCTAGTTGTTCTGATGACAGTAAACATGTTAGATTAAGCTCCTAGTTGTTCTGATCGGTCAGTAAACATTAAGATTCAGCTCCTAGTTGTTCTGATGGGTCAGTAAACATTAAGATTAAGCTCCTAGTTGTTATGATGGGTCAGTAAACATTAAGATTCAGCTCCTAGTTGCTCTGATGGGACAGTAAACATTAGGATTCAGCTCTTAGTTGTTCTAATGGGTCAGAAAACATTAAGATTCAAATCAACCTCCTAGTTGTTCTGATGGGTCAGTAAACATTAAGATTCAGCTCCTAGTTGTTCTGATGGCTCAGTAAACATTAAGATTCAAATTAATCTCCTAGTTGTTCTGATGGGTCAGTAAACATTAACATTCAAATTAACCTCCTAGTTGTTCTGATGGGTCAGTAAACATTAAGATTCAGCTCCTAGTTGTTCTGATGGCTCAGTAAACATTAAGATTCAGCTCTTAGTTGTTCTGATGGGTCAGTAAACATTAAGATTCAGCTCCTAGTTGTTCTGATGGGTCAGTAAACATTCAAATTAAGCTCCTAGTTGTTCTGATGGGTCAGTAAACATTAAG
>NW_027038204.1:0-12500 GCF_034236695.1 Oncorhynchus nerka | reverse complement strand
ACAAGATGTGTGACCTGTTGTCACAAGAAAAGGGCAACCAGTGAAGAACAAACACCATTGTAAATACAACCCATATTTCGTTACAACACTGCATATAGATGTAATATTCTATTTGAAATGTCTCTATTCCTTTGGAAGTTTTGTGAGTGTAATGTTTACTGTTCATTTTTTATTGTTTACTTAATGTTTGTTAACTACCTATTTCACTTGCTTTGGCAATGCAAACATATGTTTCCCATGACAACAAAGCCCTTGAATTGAATTGAATTGAGATAGAGGCAGAGAGAGAGAGAGAAAGAGAGAGAGAGAGAGAGAGATGAACTTCACTTTCCATGATGGAGATCAAGAGGAGATGTGAGTGGGCTGTTGCTACGCCTATGTTTTGACTACAGAGGTTTAGATCTAGATGGCTTTGTGTCTGAAGGAGAGAGGGAAAGAGGTAGATGGGGAGAGGGAAGAGGTAGATGGGGAGAGGGGGAAGAGGTAGATGGGGAGAGAGAGGGAAGAGGTAGATGGGGAAAAAGGGAGATGGGGAGAGAGGGAAGTGAGGGAAAAGGTAGATGGGGGAAGAGGGGAAAAGGAGATGGGGAGAGAAGGGGAAGAGGGAGATGGGGAGAGAAGGGAAGAGGTAGACGGGGAGAGAGGGGGAAGAGGTAGATGGGGAGAGAGGGGAAGAGGTAGATGGGGAGAGAGGGAAGAGGGGGAAGAGGGAGATGGGGAGAGAGAGGAAGAGGTAGATGGGGAGAGAGGGGAAGAGGTAGATGGAGAGAGGGGGAAGAGGTAGATGGGGAGAGAGGGGGAAGAGGTAGATGGAGAGAGGGAGGAAGAGGTAGATGGGGAGAGAGGGGGAAGAGGTAGATGGAGAGAGGGGGAAGAGGGAGATGGGGAGAGAGAGGGAAGAGGTAGATAGGGAGAGAAGGGGAAGAGGTAGATGGAGAGAGGGGGAAAGAGGTAGACGGGGATAGAGGAGGAAGAGGTAGATGGGAGAGAGAAGGGGAAGAGGTAGATGGGGAGAGAGGGGAAGAGGTAGATGGGGAGAGAGAGGGAAGAGGTAGATAGGGAGAGAGAGGGGAAGAGGTAGATGGAGAGAGGGGGAAGAGGTAGACGGGGAGAGAGGAGGGAAGAGGGAGATGGGGAGAGAGAGGGAATAGGTAGATGGGGAGAGAGGGGGAAGAGGTAGATGGGGAGAGAGGGAAGAGAGGGAAGAAGAGGGAGATGGAGAGAGAGGGGGAAGAGGTAGATGGGGAGAGAGAAGGAAGAGGTAGATAGGGAGAGAAGGGGAAGAGGTAGATGGAGAGAGGGGGAAGAGGTAGACGGGGAGAGAAGGGGAAGAGGTAGATGGGGAGAGAGAGGGAAGAGGTAGATAGGGAGAGAAGGGGAAGAGGTAGATGGAGAAAGGGGGAAGAGGTAGACAGGGAGAGAGGGGGAAGCGGTAGATGGGGGAGAGAAGGGGAAGAGGTAGATGGGGAGAGAGGGGGAAGAAAGGTAGATGGAGAAAGGGGGAAGAGGTAGACGGGGAGAGAGGGGGAAGAGGTAGATGGGGGAGAGAAGGGGAAGAGGTAGATGGGGGAGAGAGAGGGGAAGAGGTAGATGGGGAAGAGAGGGAAGAGGGGGAAGAGGGAGATGGGGAGAGAAGGAAGAGAGGGAAGAGGGAGATGGGGAGAGGGGAAAGAGGTAGATGGGAGAGAGGGGGAAGAGGTAGATGGGAGAGAGGGGGAAGACGTAGATGGGGAGAGAGGTGGAAGAGGTGGATGGGGAATAGGATTCAATCTTAGTCCTGTATTGACACTTTGCCTGTTTGATGGTTCGTCTGAGGGCATAGCAGGATTTCTTATAAGCGTCTGGATTAATGTCCCGCTCCTTGAAAGCTGCAGGTCTAGCCTTTAGCTCGGTGCAGATGTTGCCTGTAATCTATGGTTTCTGGTTGGGATTTTTAGGTACGGTCTTTGTGGGGACGATGTTGTCGATGCACTTATTGATGAAGCCGGTGACTAATGTGGTGTACTCCTCAATGCCATTGGATGAATCCCGGAACATATTCCAGTCTGTGATAGAAAAACAGTCCTATAGCTTAGCATCCTCGTCATCTGACCACTTCCGTATTGAGCAAGTCACTGGTACTTCCTGCTTTAGTTTTTGATCAGGAATCAGGAGGAGAGAATTATGGTCAGATTTGCCAAATGGAGGGCGGGGGGAGAGCTTTGTTTGCGTCTCTCTGTGTGGAGTAAAGGTGGGCTAGAGTTTTTTTCCTTTGGTTGCTCATGTGACATACTGGTAGAAATGAGGTAAAACAGATATGAAGTTTCCTGTCATGCCTTGATCAGTTTCACCTGTCCTCGTTATTGTCTCCACCCCCTCCAGGTGTTGCTGGTTTCCCCCGGTTTATTTATCTCTGTTTCCTGTCTCTCTGTGCCAGTTTCTCTTGCATGTTTCCAAGTCAACCAGCGTTTTTCCCGTTCTCCTGCTGTTTGTTTTCTCCTTTTCTAGTCCTCCCGGTTTTGATCCTTGCCTGTTTCTGGACTCTGAACCCACCTGCCTGACCATTCTGCCTGCCTTGACCACGAGCTTGTCTGCCACTCTGTACTTCCTGACCTCTGATCTGGTTTTGACCTGTTTGCCTGTCCACAACCATTCTCTTGCCAACTCCTTTTGGATTAATAAACATTGTAAGACAACGACCATTTGCATTTGTGTCTCGCCTTGTGCCTTGATATTGCAGGCATTAAATGTCCCCGGCCACTAAGGCTTCTGGATGAGCATTTTCTTGTTTGCTTATGGCCTTGTACAGCTCGTTGAGTGCAGGCTTAGTGCCAGCATTGGTTTGTGGTGGTAAAAAGACGGATGAAATCTCTCTTGGTAGGTAGTGTGGTCTACAGCTTATCATGAGGTGCTCTACCTCAGGCGAGCAATACCTTGAGACTTCCTTAATATTAGACATCGCGCACCAGCTGTTATTGACAAATAGACACCGGATGTAGTCTTACTGTTCTGTCCTGCCGATGAGCAGAAAACTCTGCATATTAATTCTCACAAGGCACCCGGATCTGCATCCCTTGTATCTCCATTTTTTTCTTCATGCGAATGACAGGGATTTGGGCCTGGTCCGAGAGAAACAGTATATCCTTTGCGTCAGACTCATTAATGAAACATCTTTGTCCAATTTGAGGTGAGTAATCGCTGTTCTGATACTCAGAAGCTCTTTTCGGTCATAAGAGACGGTAGCAGTAACATTATGTACAAAATAAGATACAAACAATGCGAAAACAACACACAAAAAATGGGGAAGAGAGGGGGAAGAGATAGATGGGGAAGAGATAGATGGGGAAGAGATAGATGGGGAAGAGATAGAGGGGGAAGAGATAGATGGGGAAGAGATAGATGGGGAAGAGAGGGGGAAGAGATAGATGGGGAAGAGATAGAGGGGAAGAGATAGATGGGGAAGAGATAGATGGAAAGAGAGGGGAAGAGATAGACGGGGAAGAGATAGATGGGGAAGAGATAGATGGGGAAGAGATAGATGGGGAAGAGAGGGGAAGAGATAGACGGGAAGAGATAGATGGGGAAGAGATAGATGGGGAAGAGATAGATGGGGGGAAGAGATAGATGGGGAAGAGATAGATGGGAAGAGATAGATGGGGAAGAGATAGATGGGGAAGAGATAGATGGGGAAGAGATAGATGGGGGAAGAGATAGATGGGGAAGAGATAGATGGGGAAGAGATAGATGGGGAAGAGATAGATGGGGAAGAGAGGGGAAGAGATAGATGGGGAAGAGATAGATGGGGAAGAGATAGATGGGAAGAGATAGATGGGGAAGAGAGGGAGAAGAGATAGATGGGGAAGAGATAGATGGGGAAGAGATAGATGGGGAAGAGATAGATGGGGAAGAGAGGGGGAAGAGATAGATGGGGAAGAGAGGGGGAAGAGATAGATGGGGAAGAGATAGATGGGGAAGAGATAGATGGGGAAGAGATAGATGGAGAAGAGACGGGGAAGAGATAGATGGGAAGAGATAGATGGGGAAGAGATAGATGGGGAAGAGATAGATGGGAAGAGACGGGAAGAGATAGATGGGGAAGAGATAGATGGGGAAGAGATAGATGGGGAAGAGATAGATGGGGAAGAGACGGGGAAGAGATAGATGGGGAAGAGACGGGGAAGAGATAGATGGGGAAGAGATAGATGGGGAAGAGATAGATGGGGAAGAGATAGATGGGGAAGAGATAGATGGGGAAGATATAGATGGGGAAGAGAGGGGGAAGAGATAGATGGGGAAGAGATAGATGGGGAAGAGATAGATGGGGAAGAGATAGATGGGGAAGAGAGGGGGAAGAGATAGATGGGGAAGAGATAGATGGGGAAGAGATAGATGGGGAAGAGATAGATGGGGAAGAGAGGGGAAGAGATAGATGGGGAAGAGATAGATGGGAAGAGATAGATGGGGAAGAGAGGGGGAAGAGATAGATGGGGAAGAGATAGATGGGGAAGAGACGGGGAAGAGATAGATGGGGAAGAGATAGATGGGGAAGAGATAGATGGGGAAGAGATAGAGGGAAGAGATAGATGGGGAAGAGATAGATGGGGAAGAGATAGATGGGGAAGAGATAGATGGGGAAGAGATAGAGGGAAGAGATAGATGGGGAAGAGATAGATGGGGAAGAGATAGATGGGGAAGAGAGGGGAAGAGATAGATGGGGAAGAGATAGATGGGGAAGAGATAGATGGGGAAGAGATAGATGGGGAAGAGATAGATGGGAAGAGAGGGGGAAGAGATAGACGGGAAGAGATAGATGGGGAAGAGATAGATGGGAAGAGATAGATGGAAGGGAAGAGATAGATGGAGGAAGAGATGGGGAAGAGATAGATGGGGGGAAGAGATAGATGGGGAAGAGATAGATGGGGAAGAGATAGATGGGGGAAGAGATAGATGGGGAAGAGATAGATGGGGGGAAGAGATAGATGGGGAAGAGAGGGGAAGAGATAGATGGGGAAGAGATAGATGGGGAAGAGATAGATGGGGAAGAGAGGGGAAGAGATAGATGGGGAAGAGATAGATGGGGAAGAGATAGATGGGGAAGAGATAGATGGGGAAGAGAGATGGGGAAGAGATAGATGGGGAAGAGATAGATGGGAAAGAGATAGATGGGGAAGAGATAGATGGGGAAGAGATAGATGGAGGAAGAGACGGGGAAGAGATAGATGGGGAAGAGATAGATGGGGAAGAGATAGATGGGGAAGAGATAGATGGGGAAGAGATAGATGGGGAAGAGATAGATGGGGAAGAGATGATGGGAAGAGATAGATGGGGAAGAGACGAGGGAAGAGATAGATGGGGAAGAGATAGATGGGGAAGAGATAGATGGGGAAGAGATAGATGGGGAAGAGATAGATGGGGAAGAGATAGATGGGGAAGAGATAGATGGGGAAGAGATAGATGGGGAAGAGATAGATGGGAAGAGATGAGGAAGAGATAGATGGGGAAGAGATAGATGGGGAAGAGATAGATGGGGAAGAGATAGATGGGGAAGAGAAAGAGATAGATGGGGAAGAGATAGATGGAAGAGATAGATGGGGAAGAGAGGGGAAGAGATAGATGGGGAAGAGATAGATGGGGAAGAGATAGATGGGGAAGAGAGGGGGAAGAGATAGATGGGGAAGAGATAGATGGGGAAGAGATAGATGGGGAAGAGACGGGGAAGAGATAGATGGGGAAGAGATAGATGGGGAAGAGATAGATGGGGAAGAGATAGATGGGGAAGAGATAGATGGGGAAGAGACGGGGAAGAGATAGATGGGGAAGAGATAGATGGGGAAGAGATAGATGGGGAAGAGACGGGGAAGAGATAGATGGGGAAGAGACGGGGAAGAGATAGATGGGGAAGAGATAGATGCGGAAGAGACGGGGAAGAGATAGATGGGGAAGAGACGGGGAAGAGATAGATGGGGAAGAGATAGATGGAGAAGAGATAGATGGGGAAGAGACGGGGAAGAGATAGATGGGGAAGAGACGGGAAGAGATAGATGGGGAAGAGATAGATGGGGAAGAGACGGGGAAGAGATAGATGGGGAAGAGACGGGGAAGAGATAGATGGGGAAGAGATAGATGGGGAAGAGATAGATGGGGAAGAGATAGATGGGGAAGAGACGGGGAAGAGATAGATGAGGGGAAGAGACGGGGAAGAGATAGATGGGGAAGAGACGGGAAGAGATGGATGGGGAAGAGACGGGGAAGAGATAGATGGGGAAGAGATAGATGGGGAAGAGACGGGAAGAGATAGATGGGGAAGAGACGGGGAAGAGATAGATGGGGAAGAGACGGGGAAGAGATAGATGGGGAAGAGATAGGATGGGGAAGAGAGGGGGAAGAGAACAGAGAGGGGCGCAGAGAGGGAAAAGAATAGAAAGGGGAAGAGGGTGAGAGGTGAAGAGGGATTTGGGGAGAAAGGGGGAAGAGGAAGATGGCGGAGAGAGGAGAGAGGGAGAAGAGGGATGTGGGAGGAGAAAGGTGGGAGAGAGTATGGACAAAACAAGAGGGTGATCGGGAGAGAGGATAGAGAAAACAGAGAGGGTGATGGAGGAGTGGATGGAGAGAACAGAGAGGGTGATGGAGGAGAGAGGATGGAGAGAACAGAGAGGGTGATGGAGGAGAGAGGATGGAGAGAACAGAGAGGGTGATGGAGGAGAGAGGATGGAGAAAACAGAGAGGGTGATGGAGGAGAGAGGACGGAGAGAACAGAGAGGGTGATGGAGGAGAGAGGATGGAGAGAACAGAGAGGGTGATGGAGGAGAGAGGATGGAGAAAACAGAGAGGGTGATGGAGGAGAGAAGATGGAGAAAACAGAGAGGGTGATGGAGGAGAGAGAGAACAGAGAGGGTGATGGAGGAGAGAGAGAACAGAGAGGGTGATGGAGGAGAGAGGATGGAGAAAACAGAGAGGGTGATGGAGGAGAGTGGATGGAGAAAACAGAGAGGGTGATGGAGGAGAGAGGATGGAGAAAACAGAGAGGGTGATGGAGGAGAGAGGATGGAGAGAACAGAGAGGGTGATGGAGGAGAGAGGATGGAGAAAACAGAGAGGGTGATGGAGGAGAGAGGATGGAGAAAACAGAGAGGGTGATGGAGGAGAGAAGATGGAGAAAACAGAGAGGGTGATGGAGGAGAGAGGATGGATAAAACAGAGAGGGTGATGGAGGAGAGAGGATGGAGAGAACAGAGAGGGTGATGGAGGAGAGAGGATGGATAGAACAGAGAGGGTGATGGAGGAGAGAGGATGGAGAGAACAGAGAAGGTGATGGAGGAGAGAGGATGGAGAGAACAGAGAGGGTGATGGAGGAGAGAGGATGGAGAGAAACAGAGAGGTTGATGGAAGAGAGAGGATGGAGAGAACAGAGAGGGTGATGGAGGAGAGAGAGAACAGAGAGGGTGATGGAGAGAGGATGGAGAAAACAGAGAGGGTGATGGAGGAGAGAGGATGGAGAGAACAGAGAGGGTGATGGAGGAGAGAGAGAACAGAGAGGGTGATGGAGGAGAGAGGATGGAGAGAACAGAGAGGGTGATGGAGGAGAGAGGATGGAGAGAACAGAGAGGGTGATGGAGGAGAGAGGATGGAGAGAACAGAGAGGGTGATGGAGGAGAGAGGATGGAGAGAACAGAGAGGGTGATGGAGGAGAGAGCGACGGGTGTCTGTTATACCTGCTGTTAATACTGGGACTGTTCCCTTCACTTGGAACCGACGCAAGAGTAGAGAAGCAAGTACGGAGAGGGAACATTTCATTTAGCACAGACATGGAACAGTGTCAGAACCAGGTAACACACAACGACAAACGACAATTAATGCAGAGGCGGGGAACAGAACTGGGGATCAGACAGATATTGGGGAGGTAACAAGTGATTGAGTCCAGGTGAGTCCAATGAATCTCTGATGCGCGTGACGAGGGAAGCAGGTGTGCATAATGATACGCAGCCTGGCGCCCTCGAGTGCCACGGAGGGAGAGTGGGAGCAGGCGTGACAGTACCCCCCCCCCCCCCTCCTCCTATAGGGGCGCCACCCAGCGTTCCTCCTGGGTGAGCCTGACGGGCCGGCCGAGGCATGGCGCTGGACAAGCCGGCTGGCGGCGAGAAGCCCGACTGCACCGGCAAAGGCGAGGGAGCCTGGTGAACCGGCTGATGATCCGGCTGAGGCCTGATGTGGATGGGCGCCTGCCGAGCCAACCCGGGCAAGGAAACCTCTCGAGCCAGCTAGAGCACCCCTTGTTCCATCTATCAATACACCTCGACAAACAAAAAGAGACAGAGGCATAACCTCTAGACTAACAGAAGGACAGAGACACAGGTACAGTGGCTTGGGAAAGTATTCACCCCCCTTGGCATTTTTACTATTTTGTTGCCTCACAACCTGGAATTAAAATAGATTTTTTGGGGGATTTGTATCATTTGATTTTACACAACACGTCTACCACTTTGAAGATTAAAAATATGTTTTATCGTGAAACAAACAAGCCGCTGGGATTTTTCCCATTCTTCAAGGCAAAACTGCTCCAGCTCCTTCAAGTTGGATGGGTTCCGCTGGTGTACAGCAATCTTTAAGTCATACCACAGATTCTCAATTGGATTGAGGTCTTGGCTTTAACTTGGCCATTCCAAGACATTTAAATGTTTCCCCTAAAAACACTCAAGTGTTGCTTTAGCAGTATGCTTAGGGTCATGTCCTGCTGGAAGGTGAACCGCCGTCCCAGTCTCAAATCTCTGGAAGACTGAAACAGGTTTCCCTCAAGAATTTCCCTGTATTTAATGCCATCCATCATTCCTTCAATACTGACCAGTTTCCCAATCCCTGCCGATGAGAAACATCCCCACAGCATGATGCTGCCACCACCATGCTTCACTGTGAGGATGGTGTTCTCGGGGTGGTGAGAGGTGTTGGGTTTGCACCAGACATAGCGTTTTCCTTGATGGCCAAAAAGCTCAATTTTAGTCTCATCTGTCCAGAGTTCCCTCTTCCATATGTTTAGGGAGTCTCCCACATGCCTTTTGGTGAACACCAAACATGTATGCTCATTTTTATTTAGCCACTCTTCCGTAAAGCCCAACTCTGTGGAGTGTACGGCTTGAAGTGGTTCTATGGATAGATACCCTAATCTTAAACGTACACAGACAGACAAACTCAAGTAAACACAGCCAGCAGCTAACAGACCAGAAAGCTCCTGATACAACAGTAGCACTCAGCAGAGAAGATTCAAACACGTTCACAGAGAGTCAATGTCAGATAGCCTCCGACCAACCCTGCTTCTGCTTAACAACTTCCACGTCAGACCTCCGAGTGGTGCATGGTCTAAGGCACTGCATCACAGTGCTAGCTGCTAGCCACTAGAGATCCTGGTGCATGGTCTAAGGGACTGCATCGCAGTGCTAGCTGTGCCACTAGAGATCCTGGTGCATGGTCTAAGGCACTGCATCGCAGTGCTAGCTGTGCCTACTAGGAGATCCTGGTGCATGGTCTAAGGCACTGCATCGCAGTGCTAGCTGTGCCACTAGAGATCCTGGTGCATGGTCTAAGGGACTCCATCACAGGTTAGCTGTGCCACTAGAGATCCTGGTGCATGGTCTAAGGCACTGCATCGCAGTGCTAGCTGTGCCACCAGAGATCCTGGTGCATGGTCTAAGGGACTGCATCGCAGTGCTAGCTGTGCCACTAGAGATCCTGGTGCATGGTCTAAGGCACTGCATCGCAGTGCTAGCTGTGCCACCAGAGATCCTGGTGCATGGTCTAAGGCACTGCATCGCAGTGCTAGCTGTGCCACTCAGAGATCCTGGTGCATGGTCTAAGGCACTGCATCGCAGTGTTAGCTGTGCCACTAAAGATCCTGGTGCTGCAGGATAGCTCTAGTGGTTAGAGCTGCAAGTTCAAATCCCTGAGCTGACAAGGTACAAATCTGTCGTTCTTGCTCCTGAACAGGCAGTTAACCCACTGTTCCTAGGCCGTCATTGAAAATAAGAATTTGTTCTTAACTCGACTTGCTCTAGTAAAATAGTGCTAGCTGTGCCACTAGAGATCCTGGTTCAAGTCCAGGCTCTGTTGCAGCGGTGCACACCAGTCCAGCGTCGACCAGGTTAGTGGAGGTTTGGCCCAGCGTCAGCCGGGTTAGTGGAGGGTTTGGCCCTAGCGTCGGCCCGGGTTAGTGGAGGGTTTGGCCCAGCCGACCGGGTTAGTGGAGGGTTTGGCCCAGCCGATCGGGTTAGTGGAGGGTTTGCGCCCAGCGCCGACCGGGTTAGTGGAGGGTTTGGCCCAGCGTCAGTCCGGGTTAGTGGAGGGTTTGGCCCAGCGCCGCGGGTTAGTGGAGGGTTTGGACCAGCGGACCGGGTTAGTGGAGGGTTTGGCCCAGCGTCGTCCGGGTTAGTGGAGGTTTGGCCAGCAGGGATGTTCTTGTCTCATCGCCACTAGCTGACCATGTGGCGGGCCACATGACAATGTCGTCCGACACTTTGGTGCGGCTGGCTCCGGGTTAGCGGGCGTTGTGTCAAGAAGCAGTGCGGCTTGACTGGGTCTTGTTTTGAGGACGCACGGCTCTCACATTCACCTCCCGAGTCCGCACGGGGAGTTGCAACCGATGGGACAAGACTGTAACTACCAGTTGGGGTGAAAAAGGGCAAAATATATATATAAACTTCCACGTCAGGACTGCTCATCTGATTCCAGTTCACCCACCTCCATTCCTCAATGCAACTTATTAAGGTCCGTCTGTAGAGATTATATTACTGAACATGTATTATATTATATGTATCTGTGGATGCATTAGATACATCTACATATTGTACACAGTGAATCTCTCCAGAATCCCTTTCAATATTAGATTGATAAATGTCAATGTCTTAGTGTCAATATATTTCATGCTTATGGCGACTGCCTACATTCAGTGATGTAATGAGTGACCACGTCTACTCCGTCTGAGCTACCGGTGAACACGTGCCTGTATCCTGTCCAACTGCCATTGTGGAGATCTCAGCATCACCATGACAACGGTGGAACTGCTTGACCTTCTGACCTGTGTCCACCAGCCAGATCACTGAGGAGCCAGACTCACTGCTAATCACCTGAGAGACAGCGATGGGGGAGAGAGAGAGACAGAGAGAGAAGAGAGATAGAGAAGAGAGAGGGGGGAGAGGAGGGAGAGGGTGGTTGGGGAGAGAGAGAGAGAGAGAGAGAGAGAGAGAGAGAGAGAGAGAGAGAGAGAGAGAGAGAGAGGGAGGGGGGAGGAGAGGGTGGTTGGGGAGAGAGAGAGACAGAGAGAGAGAGAGAGGGGGAGAGGGGAGGGAGAGGGTGGTTGGGGGAGAGAGAGGAGAGAGAGAGAGAGAGAGAGGTGGGGAGAGGAGGGAGAGGGTGGTTGGGGAGAGAGAGAGACAGAGAGAGAAGAGAGAGGGGGAGAGGAGGGAGAGGGTGGTTGGGGAGAGAGAGAGAGAGAGAGAGAGAGAGAGAGAGAGAGTGGGGAGAGGAGGGAGAGGGTGGTTGGGGAGAGAGAGAGACAGAGAGAGAGAGAGATAGAGAAGAGAGAGGGGGAGAGGAGGGAGAGGGGTGGTTGGGGAGAGAGAGAGACAGAGAGAGAGAGAGATAGAGAAGAGAGGGGGAGAGGAGGAGAGGGTGGTTGGGAAGAGAGAGAGACAGAGAGAAGAGAGATAGAGAAGAGAGGGGGAGGTGGTTGGGGAGAGAGAGAGAGAGAAGAGAGATAGAGAAGAGAGAGGGGGAGAGGAGGGAGAGGGTGGTTGGGGAGAGAGAGACAGAGAGAGAGAGAGAGAGAGAGAGAGAGAGAGAGAGAGAGAGAGGTGGGGAGAGGAGGGAGAGGGTGGTTGGGGAGAGAGAGAGACAGAGAGAGAAGAGAGAGGGGGAGAGGAGGGAGAGGGTGGTTGGGGAGAGAGAGAGAGAGAGAGAGAGAGAGAGGAGAGAGAGAGGGGGGAGAGGAGGGAGAGGGTGGTTGGGGAGAGAGAGAGACGAGAGAGAAGAGAGAGGGGAGAGGAGGAGAGGGTGGTTGGGGGAGAGAGAGAGAGAGAGAGAGAGAGAGGGGAGAGGGGGAGAGGAGGGAGAGGGTGGTTGGGGAGAGAGAGACAGAGAGAGAAGAGAGATAGAGAAGAGAGAGGGGGAGAGGGAGAGGGTGGTTGGGGAGAGAGAGAGACAGAGAGAGAAGAGAGATAGAGAAGAGAGAGGGGGGAGAGGAGGGAGAGGGTGGTTGGGAAGAGAGAGAGAGAGAGAGAAGAGAGATAGAGAAGAGAGGGGGAGGGTGGTTGGGGAGAGAGAGAGAGAGAGAAGAGAGATAGAGATAGAGAGAGGGGAGAGGAGGGAGAGGGTGGTTGGGGAGAGAGAGAGAAGAGAGATAGAGAAGAGAGAGGGGGAGAGGAGGGAGAGGGGTGGGGAGAGAGAGAGAGGTGGGGAGAGGAGGGAGAGGGTGGTTGGGGAGAGAGAGAGATAGAGAGAGGTGGGAGAGAAGGATAGAGAAAGGAGAGAGAGGCAGGG
>NW_027038203.1:0-27195 GCF_034236695.1 Oncorhynchus nerka | reverse complement strand
ACTGTGGGGATGGTGTTCTCGGGGTGATGAGAGGTGTTGGGTTTGCGCCAGATAACGTTTTCCTTGATGGCCAAAAAGCTCAATTTTAGTCTCATCTAACCCAGTCTGTAATGGCAGGCATATTCATGGTAATGTTCAATCTCTCCTTGTCCCAGTCTGTAATGTACAACCTCTCCTTATCCCAGTATGTAATGTTCAACCTCTCCTTATCCCAGTCTGTAATGTTCAACCTCTCCTTATCCCAGTCTGTAATGTTCAACCTCTCCTTATCCCAGTCTGTAATGTTCAACCTCTCCTTATCCCAGTCTGTAATGTTCAACCTCTCCTTGTCCCAGTCTGTAATGTTCAACCTCTCCTTATCCCAGTCTGTAATGCCCGGCATATTCATGGTAATGTTCATCCTCTCCTTATCCCAGTCTGTAATGTTCAACCTCTCCTTATCCCAGTCTGTAATGCCCGGCATATTCATGGTAATGTTAAACCTCTCCTTATCCCAGTCTGTAATGCCAGGCATATTCATGGTAATGTTCAACCTCTCCTTATCCCAGTCTGTAATGGCAGGCATATTCATGGTAATGTTCAACTTCTCCTTATCCCAGTCTGTAATGTTCAACCTCTCCTTGTCCCAGTCTGTAATGTTCAACCTCTCCTTATCCCAGTCTGTAATGGCAGGTATATTCATGGTAATGTTCAACCTCTCCTTATCCCAGTCTGTAATGGCAGGCATATTCATGGTAATGTTCAATCTCTCCTTGTCCCAGTCTGTAATGTTCCCATCTCTCCTTGTCCCAGTCTGTAAGGTTCAACCTCTCCTTATCCCAGTCTGTAATGTTCAACCTCTCCTTATCCCAGTCTGTAATGTTCAACCTCTCCCTTATCCCAGTCTGTAATGTTCAACCTCTCCTTATCCCAGTCTGTAATGGCAGGCATATTCCATGGTAATGTTCAACCTCTCTTATCCCAGTCTGTAATGGCAGGCATATTCATGGTAATGTTCAATCTCTCCTTATCCCAGTCTGTAATGGTCAACCTCTCCTCATCCCAGTCTGCCAATGTTCAACCTCTCCTTATCCCAGTCTGTAATGGCAGGCATATTCATGTAATGTTCAATCTCTCCTTGTCCCAGTGTAATGTTCAGCCTCTCCTTGTCCCAGTCTGTAATGTTCCCATCCCCGTCTGTAATGTTCAACCTCTCCTTATCCCAGTCTGTAATGTTCAACCTCTCCTTGTCCCAGTCTGTAATGTTCAACCTCTCCTTATCCCAGTCTGTAATGTACAACCTCTCCTTATCCCAGTCTGTAATGTTCAACCTCTCCTTATCCCAGTCTGTAATGTTCAACCTCTCCAGTCTGTAATGTTCAACCTCTCCTTGTCCCAGTCTGTAATGTTCATGCTTCACTATGGTGTTCCAGTCTGTAATGTTCAACCTCTTTTAGTCTCATCTAACCCAGTCTGTAATGGCAGGCATATTCATGGTAATGTTCAATCTCCTTGTCCAGTCTGTACAACCTCTCCTTATCCCAGTCTGTAATGTTCAACCTCTCCCTTATCCCAGTCTGTAATGTACAACCTCTCCCCAGTCTGTAATGTTCAACCTCTCCTTATCCCAGTCTGTAATGTTCAACCTCTCCTTATCCCAGTCTGTAATGTTCAACCTCTCCTTATCCCAGTCTGTAATGTTCAACCTCTCTCTTGTCCCAGTCTGTAATGTTCAACCTCTCCTTGTGATCTGCAATGTTCATGCTTCACTGTGGGGATGGTGTTCTCGGGAGTGATGAGAGGTGTTGGGTTACCTAACGCCAGATAACGTTTTCCTTGATGGCCAAAAGCTCAATTTTAGTCTCTGTCTAACCAGAGTACCTTCTTCCATACATTTGGGAGTCACCCACATGCCTTTTGGCGAACACCAAACGAGGTTGCTTATTTTTTCTTTAAGCAATGTATTTTTCTGTCCCCTCTGTCATAAAGCCCAGCTCTGTGGCGTGTACGGCTTAAAAGAGGTCAATGGACCCGGTACTCAGTTTCCGCAGTGGAGCTTTGCAGCGCCTTCAGGGTTATCTTTGGTCTCTTTGTTGCCTCTCTGATTAGCCTGCCCTCCTTGCCTGGTCCGTGGGTTTTGGTGGGCGGCCCTCTCTTTCAGGTTTGTTCTGGTGCCATATTCTTTCAGTTTTTAATGATGGATTTAATGGTGCTCCGTGGGATGTTCAAAGTTTGTGATATTTTTTTATAACCCAACCCTGATCTGTACTTCTCACTACTTTGTCCCTGACCTGTTTGGATAGCTCCTTGGTCTTCATGGTGCAGCTTGCTTGTGGTGCCCCTTGCTTGATCGTGTTGCAGACTCTGGGACCTTTCAGAATACGTGTATATATACTGAGATCATGTGACAGATGGTGTGACACTTAAATAAAGTCCACCCTCTAACCCTTGTGTGCAATCTAACGAATTATGTGACTTCTGAAGGTAATTGCTTGCACCAGATCTTATTTATGGGGCTTCATAGCAAAGGGGTGAATACATATGCACACATCACTTTTCCTTTTTTCTAGAATGTTTTGAAATAAGTTATTTTTAAATTTCACTTCACCAATTTGGACTATTTTGTGTATGTCCATTACATGAAATCAAGTAAAAATCTATTTAAATTACAGGTTGTAATACAACAAGATAGGAAAAAATGCCAAGGGGTGAATACTTTTGCAAGGCACTGTGTTGCAAACAGGATGTTTTGGACGATTTTTATTATTTACAGGCTTCCTTCTTTCACTCTGTCGATTACGTTTCGTATTGTGGAGTAACTGTGTTGTTTTCTCCTATCACAGCCTTTAAACTCAAACTTTTTAATGTCACCATTGGCCTCATGTCATCCTGAGCTGTTTTCTTCCTCTCCGGCAACTAAGTTAGGAAGGACACTCTGTATCTTTGTAGTGACTTGGTATATTGATACACCATCAAAGTGTAATTCATGACTTCACCTCAAATGGATAATCAATGTCTGCTTTTATTTCCCCATCTATCAAAGGAATTGGAAAAAAACCTGGTCTTTGCGGTTGGATCTGTATTTGAAATGCAATGCTTCCACTGAGGACCTTACAGATAATTGCATGTGTGTGGGGTACAGAGATTATAGTCATTCAAATATCATGTTAAAACACTATTTACACAGAGTGAGTCCATAGCACCTATTATGTGACTTGTTAAAAATGTTTTACTCCCGAAATGATTTATGCTTGCCATTACAAAGGGCTTGAATACTTAACTCAGAGAAAACAGTTATATTATCGCTATCCATTAATGATTCCAAATGATTCCCAACCAAAAATATATATCCCTGGTGGTGTAGCCAACTACAATATAAATATATATCACTGGTGGTGAAATTTACTTCACAATAACAGCACTATATAAATATATATCCTGGTGGTGTAGCCAACTACAATAACAACACTATATATAAATATATATCACTGGTGGTAGCCAACTACAATATAAATATATCACTGGTGGTATCCCAACTACAATAACAACACTAACTGCAATATATATCACTGGTGGTGAAGCCAACTACAATAACAAGCAACTATATAAATATATCACTGGTGGTGCAGTCACCAGCAATACAATAACAACACTATATAAATATATCCCTGGTGGTGCAGTCAACTACAATAACAACACTATATAAATATATATCCCTGGTGGTGCAGCCAACTACAATAACAACACTATATAAATGTATATCCCTGGTGGTGCAGTCAGCTACAATAACAACACTATATAAATGAACTTCTGGTGGTGCAGCCAACTACAATAACAACACTATATAAATATATATCACTGGTGGTGCAGTCAACTACAATAACAACACTATATAAATATATATCACTGGTGGTGCAGTACACTACAATATAAATATATATCACTGGTGGTGCAGCCAACTACAATAACAAAACTATATAAATATATATCCCTGGTGGTGCAGTCAACTACAATAACAACACTATATAAATATATATCCCTGGTGGTGTAGCCAACTACAATAACAACACTATATAAATATATATCCCTGGTGGTGCAGTCAACTACAATAACAACACTATATAAATATATATCCCTGGTGGTGCAGTCAACTACAATAACAACACTATATAAATATATATCCCTGGTGGTGCAGCCAACTACAATAACAACACTATATAAATACATATCCCTGGTGGTGCAGCCAACTACAATAACAACACTATATAAATATATATCCCTGGTGGTGCAGCCAACTACAATATAAATATATATCACTGGTGGTGCAGTACACTACAATAACAACACTATATAAATAAATATCAC
The DNA here is from genome assembly GCF_034236695.1 of Oncorhynchus nerka. Lineage (NCBI taxonomy): Eukaryota > Metazoa > Chordata > Actinopteri > Salmoniformes > Salmonidae > Oncorhynchus > Oncorhynchus nerka. The sequence goes on along the minus strand of NW_027038203.1, from coordinate 22,851 downwards.
TGGTGGTGCAGCCAACTACAATAACAACACTATATAAATATATATCCCTGGTGGTGCAGCCAACTACAATAACAACACTATATAAATATATATCCCTGGTGGTGCAGCCAACTACAATAACAACACTATATAAATATATATCACTGGTGGTGCAGCCAACTACAATAACAACACTATATAAATATATATCCCTGGTGGTGCAGCCAACTACAATATAAATATATATCACTGGTGGTGCAGTACACTACAATAACAACACTATATAAATAAATATCACTGGTGGTGCAGCCAACTACAATAACAACACTATATAAATATATATCACTGGTGGTGCAGTACACTACAATAACAACACTATATAAATATATATCACTGGTGGTGCAGCCAACTACAATATAAATATATATCACTGGTGGTGCAGCCGACTACAATATAAATATATATCACTGGTGGTGCAGTACACTACAATAACAACACTATATAAATATATATCACTGGTGGTGCAGTCAACTACAATAACAACACTATATAAATATATATCACTGGTGGTGCAGTACACTACAATATAAATATATATCACTGGTGGTGCAGCCAACTACAATAACAAAACTATATAAATATATATCCCTGGTGGTGCAGTCAACTACAATAACAACACTATATAAATATATATCCCTGGTGGTGTAGCCAACTACAATAACAACACTATATAAATATATATCCCTGGTGGTGCAGTCAACTACAATAACAACACTATATAAATATATATCCCTGGTGGTGCAGTCAACTACAATAACAACACTATATAAATATATATCCCTGGTGGTGCAGCCAACTACAATAACAACACTATATAAATACATATCACTGGTGGTGAAGCCAACTACAATAACAACACTATATAAATATATATCCCTGGTGGTGCAGCCAACTACAATAACAACACTATATAAATATATATCCCTGGTGGTGCAGCCAACTACAATATAAATATATATTACTGGTGGTGCAGTACACTACAATAACAACACTATATAAATAAATATCACTGGTGGTGCAGCCAACTACAATAACAACACTATATAAATATATATCCCTGGTGGTGCAGCCAACTACAATAACAACACTATATAAATATATATCCCTGGTGGTGCAGCCAACTACAATAACAACACTATATAAATATATATCACTGGTGGTGCAGCCAACTACAATAACAACACTATATAAATATATATCCCTGGTGGTGCAGCCAACTACAATATAAATATATATCACTGGTGGTGCAGTACACTACAATAACAACACTATATAAATAAATATCACTGGTGGTGCAGCCAACTACAATAACAACACTATATAAATATATATCACTGGTGGTGCAGTACACTACAATAACAACACTATATAAATATATATCACTGGTGGTGCAGCCAACTACAATATAAATATATATCACTGGTGGTGCAGCCAACTACAATAACAACACTATATAAATATATATCACTGGTGGTGTAGCCAACTACAATAACAACACTATATAAATGTATATCCCTGGTGGTGCAGTCAACTACAATAACAACACTATATAAATATATATCACTGGTGGTGCAGTCAACTACAATAACAACACTATATAAATATATATCACTGGTGGTGCAGTACACTACAATATAAATATATATCACTGGTGGTGCAGCCAACTACAATAACAAAACTATATAAATATATATCCCTGGTGGTGCAGTCAACTACAATAACAACACTATATAAATATATATCCCTGGTGGTGTAGCCAACTACAATAACAACACTATATAAATATATATCCCTGGTGGTGCAGTCAACTACAATAACAACACTATATAAATATATATCCCTGGTGGTGCAGTCAACTACAATAACAACACTATATAAATATATATCCCTGGTGGTGCAGCCAACTACAATAACAACACTATATAAATACATATCCCTGGTGGTGCAGCCAACTACAATAACAACACTATATAAATATATATCCCTGGTGGTGCAGCCAACTACAATATAAATATATATCACTGGTGGTGCAGTACACTACAATAACAACACTATATAAATAAATATCACTGGTGGTGCAGCCAACTACAATAACAACACTATATAAATATATATCCCTGGTGGTGCAGCCAACTACAATAACAACACTATATAAATATATATCCCTGGTGGTGCAGCCAACTACAATAACAACACTATATAAATATATATCACTGGTGGTGCAGCCAACTACAATAACAACACTATATAAATATATATCCCTGGTGGTGCAGCCAACTACAATATAAATATATATCACTGGTGGTGCAGTACACTACAATAACAACACTATATAAATAAATATCACTGGTGGTGCAGCCAACTACAATAACAACACTATATAAATATATATCACTGGTGGTGCAGTACACTACAATAACAACACTATATAAATATATATCACTGGTGGTGCAGCCAACTACAATATAAATATATATCACTGGTGGTGCAGCCGACTACAATATAAATATATATCACTGGTGGTGCAGTACACTACAATAACAACACTATATAAATATATATCACTGGTGGTGCAGTCAACTACAATAACAACACTATATAAATATATATCACTGGTGGTGCAGTACACTACAATATAAATATATATCACTGGTGGTGCAGCCAACTACAATAACAAAACTATATAAATATATATCCCTGGTGGTGCAGTCAACTACAATAACAACACTATATAAATATATATCCCTGGTGGTGTAGCCAACTACAATAACAACACTATATAAATATATATCCCTGGTGGTGCAGTCAACTACAATAACAACACTATATAAATATATATCCCTGGTGGTGCAGTCAACTACAATAACAACACTATATAAATATATATCCCTGGTGGTGCAGCCAACTACAATAACAACACTATATAAATACATATCACTGGTGGTGAAGCCAACTACAATAACAACACTATATAAATATATATCCCTGGTGGTGCAGCCAACTACAATAACAACACTATATAAATATATATCCCTGGTGGTGCAGCCAACTACAATATAAATATATATCACTGGTGGTGCAGTACACTACAATAACAACACTATATAAATAAATATCACTGGTGGTGCAGCCAACTACAATAACAACACTATATAAATATATATCCCTGGTGGTGCAGCCAACTACAATAACAACACTATATAAATATATATCCCTGGTGGTGCAGCCAACTACAATAACAACACTATATAAATATATATCACTGGTGGTGCAGCCAACTACAATAACAACACTATATAAATATATATCCCTGGTGGTGCAGCCAACTACAATATAAATATATATCACTGGTGGTGCAGTACACTACAATAACAACACTATATAAATAAATATCACTGGTGGTGCAGCCAACTACAATAACAACACTATATAAATATATATCACTGGTGGTGCAGTACACTACAATAACAACACTATATAAATATATATCACTGGTGGTGCAGCCAACTACAATATAAATATATATCACTGGTGGTGCAGCCGACTACAATATAAATATATATCACTGGTGGTGCAGTACACTACAATAACAACACTATATAAATATATATCCCTGGTGGTGCAGTCAACTACAATATAAATATATATCCCTGGTGGTGCAGTCAACTACAATAACAACACTATATAAATATATATCCCTGGTGGTGCAGCCAACTACAATAACAGCACTATATAAATGTATATCCCTGGTGGTGTAGCCAACTACAATAACAACACTATATAAATATATATCCCTGGTGGTGCAGTGAACTACAATATAAATATATATCCCTGGTGGTGCAGCCAACTACAATAACAGCACTATATAAATATATATCCCTGGTGGTGCAGCCAACTACAATAACAACACTATATAAATATATATCACTGGTGGTGCAGCCAACTACAATAACAACACTATATAAATGTATATCACTGGTGGGATGGTGGCCCATGTTGACTCCAACACTTCCCACAGTTGTGTCAAGTTGGCAGAATGTCCTTTGGGTGGTGGACTATGCTTGATACACACAGGAAACAGTTGAGCATGAAAAACCCAGCAGCTTTGCAGTTCTTGACACAAACCGGTGCGTCTGGCATCTACTACCATACTCCATTCAAAGGCACTTAAATCTTTGGTTTTGCCCATTCACCCTCTGAATGGCACACATACATACACAATCCATGTCTCAATTGTCCCAAGGCTTAAAAATCCATCTTTAACCTGTCTCATCTCCATCATCTACACTGATTGAAGTGGATTTAACAGGTGACATCAATAAGGGATCATAGCTTTCACCTGGATTCACCTGGTCAGTCTATGTCATGGAAACAGCAGGTGTTCTTAATGTTTTGTGCACTCACTGTATATGAATATTGCGTGTGTCTCTCTGTGCGTGCGTGTGTGAGAGTGTGTTAGAGAGAGGTTTTACGTACAGCTCTCCAGTTGCATCTTGCAGAGCTGTGTGTCCATGGGGAACAGAGTGAGGTCCAGAGGGCAGGACAGGGTCACTGACAACCTGAACACACAACAGACAGTCACTGACAACCTGAACTCACAACAGACAGTCACTGACAACCTGAACACACAACAGACAGTCACTGACAACCTGAACACACAACAGACAGTCACTGACAACCTGAACTCAAAACAGACAGTCACTGACAACCTGAACACACAACAGACAGTCACTGACAACCTGAACACACAACAGACAGTCACTGACAACCTGAACACACAACAGACAGTCACTGACAACCTGAACACACAACAGACAGTCACTGACAACCTGAACACACAACAGACAGTCACTGACAACCTGAACATACAACAGACAGTCACTGACAACCTGAACACACATCAGACAATCACTGACAACCTGAACACACAACAGACAACCTGAACACACAACAGACAGTCACTGACAACCTGAACACACAACAGACAGTCACTGACAACCTGAACACACAACAGACAGTCACTGACAACCTGAACACACAACATACAATCACTGACAACCTGAACACACACCAGACAGTCACTGACAACCTGAACACACAACAGACAGTCACTGACAACCTGAACACACAACAGACAGTCACTGACAACCTGAACACACAACAGACAGTCACTGACAACCTGAACACACATCAGACAATCACTGACAACCTGAACATACAACAGACAGTCACTGACAACCTGAACACACACCAGACAGTCACTGACAACCTGAACACACAACAGACAACCTGAACACACAACAGACAGTCACTGACAACCTGAACACACAACAGACAACCTGAACACACAACAGACAACCTGAACACACAACAGACAACCTGAACACACAACAGACAGTCACTGACAACCTGAACACACAACAGACAGTCACTGACAACCTGAACACACAACAGACAGTCACTGACAACCTGAACACACAACAGACAGTCACTGACAACCTGAACACACAACAGACAGTCACTGACAACCTGAACACACAACATACAATCACTGACAACCTGAACACACACCAGACAGTCACTGACAACCTGAACACACAACAGACAGTCACTGACAACCTGAACACACAACAGACAGTCACTGACAACCTGAACACACATCAGACAATCACTGACAACCTGAACATACAACAGACAGTCACTGACAACCTGAACACACACCAGACAGTCACTGACAACCTGAACACACAACAGACAACCTGAACACACAACAGACAGTCACTGACAACCTGAACACACAACAGACAACCTGAACACACAACAGACAGTCACTGACAACCTGAACACACAACAGACAACCTGAACACACAACAGACAACCTGAACACACAACAGACAACCTGAACACACAACAGACAGTCACTGACAACCTGAACACACAACAGACAGTCACTGACAACCTGAACACACAACAGACAGTCACTGACAACCTGAACACACAACAGACAGTCACTGACAACCTGAACACACACCAGACAACCTGAACACACAACAGACAACCTGAACACACAACAGACAACCTGAACACACAACAGACAACCTGAACACACAACAGACAACCTGAACACACAACAGACAACCTGAACACACAACAGACAACCTGAACACACAACAGACAGTCACTGACAACCTGAACACACAACAGACAACCTGAACACACAACAGACAACCTGAACACACAACAGACAACCTGAACACACAACAGACAGTCACTGACAACCTGAACACACAACAGACAGTCACTGACAACCTGAACACACAACAGACAGTCACTGACAACCTGAACACACAACAGACAGTCACTGACAACCTGAACACACACCAGACAACCTGAACACACAACAGACAACCTGAACACACAACAGACAACCTGAACACACAACAGACAACCTGAACACACAACAGACAACCTGAACACACAACAGACAACCTGAACACACAACAGACAACCTGAACACACAACAGACAACCTGAACACACAACAGACAGTCACTGACAACCTGAAGACACAACAGACAGTCACTGACAACCTGAACACACACCAGGCAGTCACTGGGCACACATAGGCACCTACCCTGGCAGACAGACAGGCTGAAAGGCAGCCAGGCAGGCTGCCAGGCAGACAGTCAGACAGGCGGTAGTGATGTGCAGTTCGCAAACTATTCGTTCTTTTTAAATGACTCTTTTTACTGACTTGTTAGTCATGATTAGTTTTTCCAAGTCCCTCAGTCATTTTAGTCCTTCATTGCTCCAACCACTAGCTGTCTATCATGTGGATAGACTAACCTAACCCAATTCACTGGTTATTGAATGTTATCAATGGACACAGCTTTGTAGAACCATAACATACACATGCCTCTACTTAACACGCAACACTGAAACTACAAACCCAAGCGTTTGGGGGACTACTGCAGTTCCAACAATATTGTGCTTATCTTCCTCGCGACAGTCAAGTATTCCGCCAGGAGTCGTTCATAAAGTAGTCGGGTTAGGGTTAGGGGACGCATCTAGACCTCGTTTCAAGGATATAAAGAAATAATTGTATTTGTATGCCTAGCAATCAAAAATGTATAATGTTGGAAGCACACTTTTGGAAGCACACAAGTCTCAGTCACAAATGACATAAGCCCCATAAGACTAAGAGTTTTTAGTTCATTGTTTGCCGGTAGGGGGTTCTGCTCTGGGCATTACTGAATCAAATTATTAACAAAATCAGTCTAAAATGAGTTGATAAGATCTCAGTCAGTAAAAAGAGTCCAACTTCATAGACAGACAGACCTACCTACCTACCTACCTACCTACCTCATGCTGATGAGAATGTCTCCATTCCTGAAGATAAATAACAGGATGTTGTCTTGCGTGACGTCATGGAAGTTGGCATGTTTCTCGTTGGCGAAGAACAGGTCTGGTTTCCATAGACACTGGAATATCTTGGGGTCCACCGTCAGCGCTTCTCCTTTGAAGTCTGCCGGGAGCTTCAGCCTCGGGTCGTTCCACCGCTGACGCAGGAAGATGTTCACACGGTAGTCCTAGCAACAATCAATCATTTGTTAGTACAAAGTCAATTAAACCCCTAGAGTCAACATTCGCTCCCCCATAGAAATCGAATTAGCATAATAATTAAAATCCCTCCCCAAATCTTTCTGTTTAATCTAGATATCTGTCTCAATCCCCCATCTCCATGCCCTATAGCCACCTAATGGACGCTTTCTGTTTAATCTAGATATCTGTCTCAATCCCCCATCTCCATGCCCTATAACCACCTAATGGACGCTTTCTGTTTAAGCTAGATATCTGTCTCAATCCCCCATCTCCATGCCCTATAACCACCTAATGGACGCTTTCTGTTTAAGCTAGATATCTGTCTCAATCCCCCATCTCCATGCCTTATGTCCACCTAATGGACGCTTTGACGGATGTCTAGTTTTCATATTCGACGCACATGTGCTTTGCTTTTCAACTAGCTAAAAGCTAAAAGCTAGTTGGAGTCTGTGTGTGTACTTCCATTTGTATCACTGCATGGTAAAGCAACGCACGAGTAGAATTAAATAATAATCATCATCAATCTACACACGATACCCCATAATGACAAAGATCAATCTACACACGATACCCCATAATGACAAAGATCAATCTACACACGATACCCCATAATGACAAAGATCAATCTACACACGATACCCCATAATGACAAAGATCAATCTACACCGATACCCCATAATGACAAAGATCAATCTACACATGATACCCCATAATGACAAAGATCAATCTACACACGATACCCCATAATGACAAAGATCAATCTACACACGATACCCCATAATGACAAAGATCAATCTACACACGATACCCCATAATGACAAAGATCAATCTACACACGATACCCCATAATGACAAAGATCAATCTACACACGATACCCCATAATGACAAAGATCAATCTACACACGATACCCCATAATGACAAAGATCAATCTACACACGATACCCCATAATGACAAAGATCAATCTACACACGATACCCCATAATGACAAAGATCAATCTACACACGATACCCCATAATGACAAAGATCAATCTACACACGATACCCCATAATGACAAAGATCAATCTACACACGATACCCCATAATGACAAAGATCAATCTACACATGATACCCCATAATGACAAAGATCAATCTACACACGATACCCCATAATGACAAAGATCAATCTACACGATACCCCATAATGACAAAGATCAATCTACACACGATACCCCATAATGACAAAGATCAATCTACACACGATACCCCATAATGACAAAGATCAATCTACACACGATACCCCATAATGACAAAGATCAATCTACACACGATACCCCATAATGACAAAGATCAATCTACACATGATACCCCATAATGACAAAGATCAATCTACACACGATACCCCATAATGACAAAGATCAATCTACACACGATACCCCATAATGACAAAGATCAATCTACACACGATACCCCATAATGACAAAGATCAATCTACACACGATACCCCATAATGACAAAGATCAATCTACACACGATACCCCATAATGACAAAGATCAATCTACACATGATACCCCATAATGACAAAGATCAATCTACACACGATACCCCATAATGACAAAGATCAATCTACACATGATACCCCATAATGACAAAGATCAATCTACACACGATACCCCATAATGACAAAGATCAATCTACACACGATACCCCATAATGACAAAGCAAAAATGGAAAAAACACCTTATTTACATATAGGAAGTATTCAGACCATTTTGCTATGAGACTAGAAATTGAGCTCAGGTGCATCCTGTTTCCATTAATCATCCCTGAGATGTTTCTACAACTTGATTGGAGTCCACCTGTGGTCAATTCAATTGATTGGACATGATTTGGAAAGACACACACCTGTCTATATAAGGTCCCACAGTTGACAGTACATGAACCAAGTCATGAGGTCAGAGGAGTATAGAGTGCAGCGATGTGTCCTATAACTTCTTGTAACTAGGGGCAGTATTTTCATTTTGGAAAAATAACGTTCCCAGAGTAAACGGGCTATTTTGTCAGGACAAGATGCTAGAATATGCATATAATTGACAGATTCTGATAGAAAACACTTTAAAGTTTCCAAAACTGTAAAAATATTGTCTGTGAGTATAACAGAACTGATATTGCAGACGAAAGCCTGAGAAAAATCCAATCCGGAAGTGACTCGTGTTTTGAAAGCTCTGTGTTCTGGTGCGTCCCTATTGAGCAGTGAATAGGCTATCAACCAGATTCCCTTTTCTACATATTCCCCAAGGTGTCTAGAGCATTTTGACGTAGTTTAGCGATGTGTCCTATAAGGAGCATTGGTGGCAAATCTGATGGCCGAATGGTAAAGAACATCTAGCCGCTCGAGAGCACCCTTACCTGCCGATCTATAAACGATGTCTACGTAATCTAGCATGTGTAGGCTGGTCATCTGAATCAGGGTTAGTTTGGTAGCAGGGGTTAAAGAGGAGCGATTACGATGGAGGAAACCAAGTCTAGATTTAACTTTAGCCTGCAGCTTTTATGTGCTGAGAGAAGGACAGTGTACCGTCTAGCCATACTCCCAAGTACTTGTATAAGGAGACTACCTCAAGCTCTAAACCCTCAGAGGTAGTAATCACACCTGTAGGGAGAGGGGCATTCTTCTTACCAGACCACATGACCTTTGTTTTAGAGATGTTCAGAATAAGGGCAGAGAAAGCTTGTTGGACACTAAGAAAGCTTTGTGTAGAGCGATTAACACAAAATCCAGGGAGGGGCCAGCTGAGTAATAGACTGTATCATCTGCATATAAATGGTTGAGAGAGCTTCCTACCTCCTGAGCTATGTTGTTGATGTAAATTGAGAAGAGCATGGGGCCTAGGATCGAGCCTTGGGGAACTGCCTTGGTGACAGGCAGTGGCTGAGACAGCAGATGTTCTGACTTTATACACTGCTCTCTTTGAGAGAGGTAGTTACCAAACCAGGCCAAAGACCCCTCAGAGACACCAATACTCCTTAGCCGGCCAACAAGAATGTAATGGTCAACCGTATCAAAAGATTTGGCCAAGTCAATAAAAATAGCAGCACAACATTGCTTAGATTCAAGGGCAATGGTGACATCAGTGAGGACCTACTGTATATGGTTGCAGTGACACATCCATAACGTGAGCGCAAACCAGATGGCATACCCAAGAGAATACTATAGACATCAAGAAAGCCAGTCAGTTGATTACTGACACATTTTTCCAACACTTTTTGATAAACAGGGCAACATAGAAATAGGCCTTAAACAGTTAGGATCAGCTTGATCTGACCCTTTAAATAAAGGACGAACCGTGGCTGCCTTCCAAGCAATGGGAACCTCCCCAGAGAGGACAGACAGGTTAAAAATGTTGGAGATATGCTTTGCCATGATAGAGCCAGCAACCTTAAAGAAGAAAGGGTCTAAACCATATGACCCAGGTGTGTTTTTGGGGTAAAGGAGCTCCTTTAGCACCTCAGAATCAGTGACCACCTTCAGGGGAAAACTTTGTAGCGGGGCAGGGGGACAAGAGGGAGGAGGATCGGGGATAGTCACATCAGAAGGGGTGGGAGGTGAGGAAATGTTGGGCGGGCAAGGAGGCATGGCTGAGTCAAATAGGAATCCTGACTTAATGAAGTGATGATTAAAGAGCTCAGCCATGTGCTCCTTGTCAGTAACAACCACATCATCAACATTAAGGGACATGGGCAGCTTTGAGGAGGAGGGTTTATTCTCCAGATCTTTAACCATTTTCCAGAACTTCTTGGGGTTAGACCCACAGAGAGAGAACTGCTCCTTAAAGTAACTAATTTTGGCCTTCCAGATAGCCTGAGTGTACTTATTTCTCATTTGCCTGAACGAGAGCCAGTCAGCCTGGGTATGCGTGTGCCGAGCAATTTGCCAAATGGGATTGTTGAGGTGGAGTAAGCCAGATCATGGTCGAACCAGGTGCCGAACCTGTTTTTAATTCTGAAAATATCAAAAAATAAGGTCCTAGCATCTTCGACAGGGGATCAAGCTGATTCTATACAGATTTACAGAGGCCAGTTCATGAAGGAAGGCTCGTTAAAGTTTTATATCAATCGTCTATGACAAATCAGGACAGGTTGTTTCACTGAGCAGCCTTTATGAACACAGGCTGTAAAACAGTGATCACTAAGGACATGATAGAAAACACCACACTGATACCTATCAGGATTATTTGTGAGGATAACATTGAGGAGAGTAGCCTTTTCTGGGTGTTTGGAGTCATACCTTGTGGGATTGGTAATAATCTGAGTAAGATTTAGGGAGCCCTATTGCTTTAGGACTTGGTTCAGGTAGTTTAAGCATGTCCCAATTTAGGTCACCTAGCAGGACAAATTCAGACTTAGTGTAAGGGGCCAGGAGAGAGTTTAGGGCAGCATACAGGCTAATGCTGATAGCATATGCTACCACTGATGGTGGCATACAGTCTGATGGTGGTAGCATACAGGCTACTGTTAATATCATATAGGCTAATGTTTATAGCATATAGGCTAATGGTGATAGCATACAGGCTACTGTTTATAGCATACAGGCTAATGTTTATAGCATACAGGCTAATGTTGATGGTTTACAGACTAATGTTAATAGCATACAGGCTACTGTTTATAGCATATAGGCTAATGTTGATGACGTTGGAATGTTGGTAGCATTGTTAGCATGGTTTTAGCATTAGTAACTCTGCTCACCATGTTGGTTTCCTGGATGGAGCCAAAACTGTTGATAAACATATTAATCTTGTCTTCCACCGGAACACCTGGGACACACACACACACACACACACACACACACACACACACACACACACACACACACACCAGTTTTATTCCAGTCTGTGTGTGTGTGTGTGTGTGTGTGTGTGTGTGTGTTTGGCATTTCTGTGGTCTTGACAGTCATGTGATCATTCCGCTCCACTCAACCTGATTCGCAGCATATGGCCAGTGGCTCTCTCTCTCTCACACACACACAGACACACGCACACACACACACAGGCTTACAACACTTTCAGTTTATTAACCAAACAGAATAATTCTGTCCTCCTCCTCTCCCCCTCTCCTCTCTTCTCCTTTCTGCTTCTTCTCTCCTCCTCTTCTCTTCTGTCCTCTCCTCCACTCCTCTCTTCTCCTCCTCCTCTCTTCCTCTTCTCTCTTCTGTCCCCCTCTTCCTCTTCTCTCCTCTCTTCTCCTCCTCCTCTCTTCCTCTCCTCCACTCCTCTCCTCTCCTCCACTCTTCTGCTCCTCTCCTCTCTTTTCCCCCTCTTCTTTCTTCTTTCCCCTCATCTCCTCCTCTCCTCTCTTCTCATCCGCTTCTCTCTTCTCCTCCTGTCTCTTCTCCTCCTCTTCTTTCTTCTGTCCCCTCATCTCCTCCTCTTCTCTCTTCTCCTCCTCTTCTCCTTTCTCCTCCTCTTCTTTCTTCTGTCCCCTCATCTCCTCCTCTTCTCCTTTCCTCCTCTCCTCCTCTTATCTATTCTCATCCTCTTCTCCTTTCTCCTCCTCCTCTCCACCTCTTCTCTCTTCTCCTTCTCTTCCTCTTCTCTCCTCTTCCTCTTCTCTCTTCTTGCTCCCCCCCTCCTCCTCTTCTTTTGCTCCTCTCCTCATCTCTCCTCTCCTCCCCTCTCATTTTCTCCTCTTTCTCTCTTCCCTCTTCTCCTCTCTCTATCCTACTCTTCTCCAGCTCCTCTCCTCCTCTTCTCTCTTCTATTGAACTGTTACTGTATAACAGTTCAATAGAGTCATGGGTTGTTACTGTATAACAGTTCAATAGAGTCATGGGTTGTTACTGTATAACAGGTCAATAGAGTCATGGGTTGTTACTGTATAACAGGTCAATAGAGTCATGGGTTGTTACTGTATAACAGTTCAATAGAGTCATGGGTTGTTACTGTATAACAGGTCAATAGAGTCATGAGTTGTTACTGTATAACAGGTCAATAGAGTCATGGGTTGTTACTGTATAACAGGTCAATAGAGTCATGGGTTGTTACTGTATAACAGGTCAATAGAGTCATGGGTTGTTACTGTATAACAGTTCAATAGAGTCATGGGTTTTTACTGTATAACAGGCCAATAGAGTCATGGGTTGTTACTGTATAACAGGTCAATAGAGTCATGGGTTGTTACTGTATAACAGTTCAATAGAGTCATGGGTTAGAGTTGTTACTGTATAACAGTTCAATAGAGTCATGGGTTGTTACTGTATAACAGTTCAATAGAGTCATGGGTTGTTACTGTATAACAGGCCAATAGAGTCATGGGTTGTTACTGTATAACAGGTCAATAGAGTCATGGGTTGTTACTGTATAACAGTTCAATAGAGTCATGGGTTGTTACTGTATAACAGGTCAATAGAGTCATGGGTTGTTACTGTATAACAGTTCAATAGAGTTATGGGTTGTTACTGTATAACAGGTCAATAGAGTCATGGGTTGTTACTGTATAACAGTTCAGTCATGGGTTGTTACTGTGGGTTGTTCCTGTATAACAAGTCAGTCATGGGTTGTTACTGTGGGTTGTTACTGTATAACAGGTCAGTCATGGGTTGTTACTGTGGGTTGTTACTGTATAACACTCCAACCACAAGGCCGTTGAGTTGGTTGTATATATGTAACTAACCTTTAAAGTTGGGTCGTATGCGAGAGTCATATGTCACCATCAGCCTGTTGAGGATGTTGCTGGTGGAGTTGGCTGGTACCTGAGCAATCTCCTCTGCAGACAGCTGTCTGTAACACAAACCCATAATACACTTACTCCTACTGCTACTGTTACTACTACTACTGTTACTACTACTACTACTACTGCTACTACTACTAGGACTAATACTACTACTACTGTTACTACTACTACTACTACTGCTACTACTACTAGGACTAATACTACTAATACTGTTACTACTACTACTACTACTGCTACTGTTACTACTGCTACTGTTACTACTACTACTACTACTGCTACTACTACTAATACTACTACTACCGCTACTACTACTACTGTTACTACCACTACTACTACTACCATACTACTACTAGGACTAATACTACTACCACTGTTACTAATACTACTACTACTGCTACTACTACTACTACTACTACCGCTACTACTACTACTGTTACTACTACTACTACTGTTACTACTACTACTACTACTACTACTACTGCTACTACTAGGACTAATACTACTACTACTGTTACTACTACTACTACTACTGCTACTGTTACTACTGCTACTGTTACTACTACTACTACTGCTACTGTTACTACTACTACTACTACTACTACTGCTACTACTAGGACTAATACTACTGCTACTGTTACTACTACTACTACTGTTACTACTACTACTACTGCTACTGTTACTACTGCTACTGTTACTACTGCTACTGTTACTACTACTACTACTACGGCTACTGTTACTACTACTACTACTACTACTACTGCTACTACTAGGACTAATACTACTGCTACTGTTACTACTACTACTGCTACTACTACTACTACTACTGCTACTGTTACTACTACTACTACTGCTACTGTTACTACTACTACTACTACTACTACTACTGCTACTACTACTACTACTACTGTTACTACTACTACTACTACTGCTACTACTACTACTACTACTGTTACTACTACTACTACTGCTACTACTACTACTACTACTACTAGGACTAATACTACTACTACTGCTACTGTTACTACTACTACTGTTACTACTACTACTACTAGGACTAATACTACTACTACTGTTACTACTACTACTGTTACTACTACTACTACTACTACTGCTACTACTAGGACTAATACTACTACTACTGTTACTACTACTACTACTACTGCTACTACTACTACTGTTACTACTACTACTACTACTACTACTGCTACTGTTACTACTACTACTGTTACTACTACTACTACTGTTACTACTACTACTGTTACTACTACTACTGCTAGGACTAATACTACTACTACTGTTACTACTACTACTGTTACTACTACTAATACTGTTACTACTGCTACTACTAGGACTAATACTACTACTACTGTTACTACTACTACTGTTACTACTACTACTACTGCTACTACTAGGACTAATACTACTACTACTGTTACTACTACTACTACTACTGCTACTACTACTACTGTTACTACTACTACTACTACTACTACTACTACTACTACTGCTACTGTTACTACTACTACTGTTACTACTACTACTGCTACTGTTACTACTACTACTGTTACTACTACTACTGCTACTACTAGAACTACTAATACTACTACTACTGTTACTACTACTACTACTACTAATACTACTAGGACTAATACTACTACTACTGTTACTACTACTACTACTACTACTGCTACTACTACTACTGTTACTACTACTACTGTTACTGCTACTACTAGAACTACTAATACTATACTACTACTACTACTACTAATACTACTACTACTACTGCTACTACTGCTACTACTGCTACTGCTACTACTGCTACTACTACTACTACTACTACTACTACTACTACTACTACTGCTACTACTACCACTGCTACTACTCCTGCTACTGCTACTACCTCTACTACTGCTACTACTACAACCTCTGCTACTACTACTACAACCTCTACTACTACTACTACAACAACCTCTATACTACTACTACTACTACTACTACTACTACTACTACAACCTCTACTACTACTACAAACTCTACTAATACTACTACTACAACCTCTACTACTACTACTACTACTACTACAACCTCTACTACTACTACTACTACTACTACTACAACCTCTACTACTACTACAACCTCTACTACTACTACTACTACTAATACTATTACCATTACTACTAGTACTTCTAACACCACCACTATTTTTACTACTACTGCGAGTGCTACTACTAATTAAACTACTGATACTACTACTACTAAAATGGCGCAGGAAGAAATGGCAGCAGTTTTATGGGCTCCCAACTAATTGTGCTATTATGTGTTTTTTTCACGTTATTTGTAACATATTTTGTACATAATATTTCTGCAACCGTATCTTACGGCAAAAACAAGCTTCTGTATATCAGGGCAGCGATCACTCACCTCGGATTAGACAAAGAGCTTCTGTATATCAGGACAGCGATCACTCACCTCGGATTAGACAAAGAGCTTCTGGATATCAGGACAGAGATCACTCACCTCAGATTAGACAAAGAGCTTCTGTATATCAGGGCAGCGATCACTCACCTCGGATTAGACAAAGAGCTTCTGGATATCAGGACAGCGATCACTCACCTGCGGATTAGACAAAAAGAGCTTCTGGATATCAGGACAGAATCACTCACCTCAATTGAACAAAGAGCTTTGCCGCTGTATCAGGGCAGCGATCACTCACCTCGGATTAGACAAAAAAGCTTCTGGATATCAGGAATAGCGATCACTCACCTGCGGATTGGACAAGAGGCTTTACCAGATGTCAGGACGGCGATCACTCACCTCTGATTAGACAAAGAGCTTCTGGATATCAGGACAGCGATCACTCACCTCGGATTGACAAAGAGCTTCTGTATATCCTCACTGGGGCAAGCTTCTACCAGATATATCACTCACTCTCGGATTAGACAAGAGCTTCTGGATATATCAGAACGCGATCACTCACCTCGGATTAGACAAAGAGCTTCTGGATATCAGGACAGCGATCACTCACCTCTGATTGAACAAGAAGCTACGGATATCAGGACAGAATTATACCTCGGATTAGACAAAAGAGCTTCTGTATATCAGGGCAGCGATCACTCACCTCGGATTAGACAAAGAGCTTCTGTATATCAGGGCAGCGATCACTCACCTCGGATTAGACAAAGAGCTTCTGTATATCAGGGCAGCGATCACTCACCTCGGATTAGACAAAGAGCTTCTGGATATCAGGACAGCGATCACTCACCTCTGATTAGACAAAGAGCTTCTGGATATCAGGACAGCGATCACTCACCTCGGATTAGACAAAGAGCTTCTGTATATCAGGGCTAAACTACTGCTACTGTTATTTTCAAATGTCTTTTTACTGTTGTTTTATTTCTTTACTTACTTACTTACTTACACACACACACACACACACACACACACACACACACACACACACACACACACACACACACACACACACACACACACACACACACACACACACACACACACACACACACACACACACACACACACACACTTTTTCACACTATTGGGTTAGAGCCTGTAAGTAAGCATTTCACTGTAAAGGTCTACTACACCTGTTATTCAAGCATTTCACTGTGAGGTCTACTACACCTGTTGTATTCAGCATTTCACTGTAAGATTTCTACCTGTTGTATTTCAGCATTTCACTGTAAGGTCTACTACACCTGTTGTATTCAGCATTTCACTGTGAGGTCTACTACACCTGTTGTATTCAGCATTTCACTGTGAGGTCTACTACACCTGTTGTATTCAGCATTTCACTGTAAGGTCTACTACACCTGTTGTATTCAGCATTTCACTGTGAGGTCTACTACACCTGTTGTATTCAGCATTTCACTGTAAGGTCACCCACCTGTTGTATTGATACCACTACTACCACTGCAGGTCTACTACACTGTTGACTTACGAAGGACATATGACTTGCTTTCCCTTCTTGACTTTCTTAGCTGGTTTTCCTCCACTCTCTGCAGACTGGGCTAGAGTTAGTAGGAGTATAACTGTCATCAGCTCCATTCTGTTGGAGAGATACACATTTAGATATACAGTCTCTGTAGACTGGGCTAGAGTTAGTAGGAGGGTAACTGTCATCAGCTCCATTCTGTTGGAGAGATAAACATTTAGATATACAGTCTCTGTAGACTGGGCTAGAGTTAGTAGGAGGGTAACTGTCATCAGCTCCATTCTGTTGGAGAGATAAACATTTAGATATACAGCAGACTGGGCTAGAGTTAGTAGGAGGGTAACTGTCATCAGCTCCATTCTGTTGGAGAGATAAACATTTAGATATACAGCAGACTGGGCTAGAGTTAGTAGGAGGGTAACTGTCATCAGCTCCATTCTGTTGGAGAGATAAACATTTAGATATACAGCAGACTGGGCTAGAGTTAGTAGGAGGGTAACTGTCATCAGCTCCATTCTGTTGGAGAGATAAACATTTAGATATACAGTCTCTGTAGACTGGGCTAGAGTTAGTAGGAGGGTAACTGTCATCAGCTCCATTCTGTTGGAGAGATAAACATTTAGATATACAGCAGACTGGGCTAGAGTTAGTAGGAGGGTAACTGTCATCAGCTCCATTCTGTTGGAGAGATAAACATTTAGATATACAGTCTCTGTAGACTGGGCTAGAGTTAGTAGGAGGGTAACTGTCATCAGCTCCATTCTGTTGGAGAGATAAACATTTAGATATACAGTCTCTGTAGACTGGGCTAGAGTTAGTAGGAGGGTAACTGTCATCAGCTCCATTCTGTTGGAGAGATAAACATTTAGATATACAGTCTCTGTAGACTGGGCTAGAGTTAGTAGGAGGGTAACTGTCATCAGCTCCATTCTGTTGGAGAGATAAACATTTAGATATACAGCAGACTGGGCTAGAGTTAGTAGGAGGGTAACTGTCATCAGCTCCATTCTGTTGGAGAGATAAACATTTAGATATACAGCAGACTGGGCTAGAGTTAGTAGGAGGGTAACTGTCATCAGCTCCATTCTGTTGGAGAGATAAACATTTAGATATACAGTCTCTGTAGACTGGGCTAGAGTTAGTAGGAGGGTAACTGTCATCAGCTCCATTCTGTTGGAGAGATAAACATTTAGATATACAGTCTCTGTAGACTGGGCTAGAGTTAGTAGGAGGGTAACTGTCATCAGCTCCATTCTGTTGGAGAGATAAACATTTAGATATACAGTCTCTGTAGACTGGGCTAGAGTTAGTAGGAGGGTAACTGTCATCAGCTCCATTCTGTTGGAGAGATAAACATTTAGATATACAGCAGACTGGGCTAGAGTTAGTAGGAGGGTAACTGTCATCAGCTCCATTCTGTTGGAGAGATAAACATTTAGATATACAGTCTCTGTAGACTGGGCTAGAGTTAGTAGGAGAGTAACTGTCATCAGCTCCATTCTGTTGGAGAGATAAACATTTAGATATACAGTCTCTGTAGACTGGGCTAGAGTTAGTAGGAGGGTAACTGTCATCAGCTCCATTCTGTTGGAGAGATAAACATTTAGATATACAGCAGACTGGGCTAGAGTTAGTAGGAGGGTAACTGTCATCAGCTCCATTCTGTTGGAGAGATAAACATTTAGATATACAGCAGACTGGGCTAGAGTTAGTAGGAGGGTAACTGTCATCAGCTCCATTCTGTTGGAGAGATAAACATTTAGATATACAGCAGACTGGGCTAGAGTTAGTAGGAGGGTAACTGTCATCAGCTCCATTCTGTTGGAGAGATAAACATTTAGATATACAGTCTCTGTAGACTGGGCTAGAGTTAGTAGGAGGGTAACTGTCATCAGCTCCATTCTGTTGGAGAGATAAACATTTAGATATACAGTCTCTGTAGACTGGGCTAGAGTTAGTAGGAGGGTAACTGTCATCAGCTCCATTCTGTTGGAGAGATAAACATTTAGATATACAGCAGACTGGGCTAGAGTTAAGTAGGAGGGTAACTGTCATCAGCTCCATTCTGTTGGAGAGATAAACATTTAGATATACAGTCTCTGTAGACTGGGCTAGAGTTAGTAGGAGGTAACTGTCATCAGCTCCATCTGTTGGAGATAAACATTTAGATATAGTCCCTGTAGACCTGGCCAGAGCTAGAGAGGTGAATCAGCCACTTCATTCCATTCTGTTGGAGATAAAACATTTAGATATACAGCAGACTGGGCTTTCAGAGTTAGTAGGAGGGTAACTGTCATCAAGCTCCATTCTGCTGGGAGATAAACATTTAGATATACAGTCAGACTGGGCCAGGAGTTAGTAGGAGGGCAACTGTCATCAGCTCCATTCTGTTGGAGAGACAAACATTTAGATACAGTCTCTGTAGACTGGGCCAGAGTTAGTAGGAGGGTAACTGTCATCAGCTCCATTCTGTTGGAGAGATAAACATTTAGATATACTCTCAGACCTGGCCAGAGTTAGTAGGAGGGTAACTATCATCAGTCCATTCTGTTGGAGAGATAAACATTTAGATATACAGTCCTGTAGACTGGGCTAGAGTTAGTAGGAGGGTAACTGTCATCAGCTCCATTCTGTTGGAGAGATAAACATTTAGATATACAGTCTCTGAGACTGGGCTAGAGTTAGTAGGAGGGTAACTGTCATCAGCTCCATTCTGTTGGAGAGATAAACATTTAGATATACAGTCTCTGTAGACTGGGCTAGAGTTAGTAGGAGGGTAACTGTCATCAGCTCCATTCTGTTGGAGAGATAAACATTTAGATATACAGTCTCTGTAGACTGGGCTAGAGTTAGTAGGAGGTAACTGTCATCAGCTCCCATTCTGTTGGAGAGATAAACATTTAGATATACAGCAGACTGGGCTAGAGTTAGTAGGAGGGTAACTGTCATCAGCTCCATTCTGTTGGAGAGATAAACATTTAGATATACAGCAGACTGGGCTAGAGTTAGTAGGAGGGTAACTGTCATCAGCTCCATTCTGTTGGAGAGATAAACATTTAGATATACAGCAGACTGGGCTAGAGTTAGTAGGAGGGTAACTGTCATCAGCTCCATTCTGTTGGAGAGATAAACATTTAGATATACAGTCTCTGTAGACTGGGCTAGAGTTAGTAGGAGGGTAACTGTCATCAGCTCCATTCTGTTGGAGAGATAAACATTTAGATATACAGTCTCTGTAGACTGGGCTAGAGTTAGTAGGAGGGTAACTGTCATCAGCTCCATTCTGTTGGAGAGATAAACATTTAGATATACAGCAGACTGGGCTAGAGTTAGTAGGAGGGTAACTGTCATCAGCTCCATTCTGTTGGAGAGATAAACATTTAGATATACAGTGGGGTTCAACATTATTAAACCCTTGATAAATATGAGCAAAAATACTGTATAAAATAAATAAAACAAATACTGAGCTATATTGTATGCAAAAAAATGTTTTACAATTATTTTATACAAATACAATTGTTCAGACAGAGATTTGGTTTAATACGTAATCCTAATTTTTTTCTCTCAAGAAGTTAGCGGTCAAAATGATTGGCTGTTTTCAATACCTTTCAATACCCCACCTTAAGATGAAAACAGCACTGAGCCTTTTTCTACAATGTTTTATGATTTGGCGAACATATTGGGAGGGATCTTATACCGTTCCTCCATACAGAATCTTTACAGATCTTTTGTCTGTGCTTATGGACTGCCCTCTTCAAATAAAACCACACATTTTGGGTAAAGGGTTCTACATGGAACTCAAAAGGGTTCTACATGGAACTCAAAAGGGTTCTACATGGAACTCAAAAAGGGTTCTACATGGAACTCAAAAAGGGTTCTACATGGAACTCAAAAGGGTTCTACATGGAACTCACAAAGGGTTCTTCAAAGGCTTCTCCTATGGGGGCTGCCAAAGAACCCTTTTAGGTCAGTACTTAGCACCATGTTTTAAGAGTGTATGGAGGAATGGTCAAAGATACTTCTCAATGTGTTATCCATTCTCATACAACATTTTAGAAAAAATACTATGTGTCGTTGTCCTCGTAAGGTATTGAGGTATTGAAAACAGGGGTGCCAATTTTGGCCACTCTTTTTTTTCAGAAAATGTCATATTTGTTAAACAAAAATGTCTTCCTCTGACCAATTGTATTAGTATACACTACTGTTCAAAAGTTTGGGGTCACTTAGAAATGTCTGGCAGCTTCATTAAATACTACCCACAAAACACCAGTCTCAATGTCAACAGTGAAGAGGCGACTCAGGGAGAAAGAGACAGAGATGGAGAGGCAGAGCGAGAGGAGAGATTTTTGTCCATCTTAATCTTTTCTTTTTATTGGCCAGTCTGAGAAATGGATTTTTCTTCGCAACTCTGCCTAGAAGGCCAGTATCCTGGAGTCGCGTCTTTACTTTTGACGTTGAGACGGGTGTTTTGCGGGTACACATATATAAACAGAATAGTCTAAAATCTAATACACATTATATATAAACAGAATAGTCTAACATTATAC
>NW_027038202.1:5000-27189 GCF_034236695.1 Oncorhynchus nerka | reverse complement strand
GGAAAGGCAGGGGAGCGGAGGGAGGGGATAGGAGGGGCAGGGCAAGGAAAAGACGGCAGGGGAGCTGAGGGAGGGGAGGGCAGGCAGGAAAGGCAGAGGAGTGGAGGGAGGGGAGGGCAGGGCAGGAAAGCAGGGGAGCGGAGGGAGGGCAGGGCCAGGCAGTGGCAGGCAGGGAGGGGAGGAGGAGGGGCGGGAGGGCCAGGGCAGGGCAAGGAAAGGCAGGGAGTGGAGGGGAGGGAGGGGAGGGCAAGGAATGGCAGGGGGAGTGGAGGAGGGGCGGAGGGCCAGGGCAGGGCAGGAAAGGCAGGGGAGCGGAGGGAGGGGGGGCAGGGCAGAAAGGCAGGAGCGGAGGGAGGGGAGGGAGGGGGAGGGCAGGGGCAAGGAAAGGCAGGGGGAGCTGGAGGGAGGGGGAGGGAGGGAGGCAGGGCAAGGAAAGGCAGGGAGTTGAGGGAGGGAGGGAGGGAGGGCAGGGCAAGGAAAAAGGCAGGAGCGGAGGGAGGGAGGGAGGGGAGGCAGGGCAAGGAAAGGCAAGGGAGCAGAGGGAGGGAGGAGGGAAGAGAGGGAAGGGCAGGGCAAGGGAAAGGCAGGGGGAGGGGAAGAGAGGGGAGGGAAGAGAGGGAGGCAAGGGGAGGGAGGGGAGGGAGGCAGGGAGGAAGAGAGGAAGGGGAGGGAGGGCCAGGGCAGGGGAGGGGATAGAGGGCAAAGAGCTCTCTTCTGTTTCTGCCTGATTGGTAACGCTACTGTATAGAACAGCACAGGGCTTGGCTGGTACTGAGCAGGGCAAAGATACTGATCACTGCAGCTGTACATAGGGCAGGTATATAGGGCAGGTACATAGGGCAGGTATATAGGGCAGGTACATAGGACAGGTACATAGGGCAGGTACATAGGGCAGGTATATAGGGCAGGTACATAGGGCAGGTACAGGACAGGTACATAGGGCAGGCAAGGCAGGCATAGGGCAGGTACATAGGACAGGTACACAGGGCAGGCACATAGGGCAGGGCAGGCACATAGGGCAGGCAAGTGCACATAGGGCAGGTAGGGCAGGTACATAGGGCAGGTACATAGGACAGGTACATGGGCAGGCAGGGCAGGCACACAGGGCAGGCACATGGGACAGATTACATAGGGCAGGTAATATTAGGCAGGACAGGCACATAGGGCAGCAGGCACATAGGGCAGGCACATAGGGCAGGCACAGGGCAGGCACACCTGGCAGGTACATGGCAGGGGCAGGGCAGGTACATAGGGCAGGTACACAGGGACAGGGCACATGGGACAAGGTACATAGGGCAGGTACATGGGGCAGGCACATGGACAGGACAGGGCATACATGGGCAGGCACAGGGCACATGGGACAGGCACAGGTACATAGGGCAGGTCAGGACAGGTACATGGGACAGGTACATAGGGCAGGCATAGGGCAGGTACATAGGACAGGTACATAGGGCAGGTACATAGGACAGGTACATAGGGCAGGTACATAGGGCAGATACATAGGGCAGGTACATAGGGCAGGTACTTAGGGAGGACTGGGCAGGGAATTTAAGGGCAGTTTAGTAGTGAATCTGTACGGAAGAGGGTTAAAGAGCTCACTTCTGGGGCCTGGGTGGCGCAGGACAGGACAAGGCAGGACAGGGCAGGACAGGGCAGGGCAGGACAGGACAAGGCAGGACAGGACAGGTCAGGGCAGGACAGGACAAGGCAGGACAGGACAAGGCAGGGCAGGACAGGGCAGGGCAGGACAGGACAAGGCAGGACAGGTCAGGGCAGGGCAGGGCAGGGCAGGACAGGACAGGACAGGGCAGGGCAGGGCAGGACAGAGCTACAGTATACAGTATAGATCCTCCCCTGTATCATATAGATGAGGATATAGAACATAAATCCATCCTGCTTCACTGGAACAGACAGGAACTGCTGGGGGAAATGAGTGACAGATCGATTACAGTGTCAGTGTGTCCTAATGACTGGATCATATTGTCAATAGGAGTTCAATAGAGTATGTGTGTTCCTGTCAGCTGTGATCAAATGACTGACAGGTGACAATCACCCTGCCAACGAGGCCGTCAGTCAGTCTTACTGATGTCAGTCAGAGTATAGCAGCAGCAATAGGTGAATTTATTCTTGTGGTAAAGGAAGCTGCTGAGTGTACTATATAATCCATAGAGCTGAATGTGTTACTGTGCTGCGACCTCACACTGTCTCTCTGATTTCTCATCTATCAGTCCTTCTCTGTCCCCCGTTCCCTCTCTCTCTCCATCTCTCTTCCTCTCTCTCCATCTCTCTCTGTCTTTGTTGTCTGTTGGAGACGGAGGGGTTTGAAATGGAGATCTGTAAGAGAAGGCCACAGAGCTCCCCACTGTGTCGTGCTGAGGGAAAAAGAGAGGGAGAGAGAGAGAGAAAAGGAGGAGGAAAGAGAGGGAGAGAGAGATGGATTGATTATGCCTCTGGCCTACATGTGCTCTTTGAGGGGTGAGGAGAGAGAGAGGCAAGCAATGGCAATGGAGGAAACCGGTAGAGAAAGAGGGACATGGACTAAGGAAGGAGAGAATGAGTGAGGGAGAGTGGCTGTATGGGGAAGAAGAAGTATGAATGGGCTCTGGGAGACCTGGGTCATCACTCCACAGCCCACCTCAACCCCTCTCACCCTTCCTCACCCTACTCTTGACCCTGTCCTTGCATTGTCTGCCCTTTTTCCCCTTTCACCCTTCTCAACCCCTACTCCTCGTCCTTCCTCTCCTTCTCCCCCTCCTCAACCCCTACTCCTCGTCCTTCCTCGCCCCCTCCCTTTCTCAACCCCTACTCCTCGTCCTTCCTCTCCCCCTGTCTCCCTCTCTCTCCCCCTCTCTCCCCCCTACATGCCACAGAGATTAGAGACACAGTGGGAGGGGCTCTGCTCTGGGCTGCCAGTCAAAGCCAGAGGTCACTGTGTTGCAGTGTGTGTGTTTGCATATGTGTGTTTGTTAGTTGTCTCCCAGCCTACTCTCCTTTTCTTTTCCCCTCAGTGTGTGTGTGTGTGTGTGTGTGTGTGTGTGTGTGTGCTCAGCGCTGTGGGTTGCACTGCCTCTCCTCTCCCCTCTCTGTCATTCACACACTGAATGAGCCCCCGCCTCCCTTCTCGTTTTAACTGCCGTTGCCTTGGAGACCATGTCAGACACATGCTAGTTTTTCAATGATTGACAAGAAAAAAAAGGAGCGTTAAAGAAAAGGGCGAAGAGAAGAATGGAGAAAGAGGAGAGACAGGCTATCTATTGGTCCTTGAGGGAGGGAGAAGGAGGGAGAAAGAGGAGAGACAGGCTATCTATTGGTCCTTGAGGGAGGGAGAAGGAGGGAGAAAGAGGAGAGACAGGCTATCTATTGGTCCTTGAGGGAGGGAGAAGGAGGGAGAAAGAGGAGAGACAGGCTATCTATTGGTCCTGAGGGAGGGAGAAGGAGGGAGAAAAAGAGGAGAGACAGGCTATCTATTGGTCCTGAGGGAGGGAGGGGAGGGAGAAAGAGGAGAGACAGGCTATCTATTGGTCCTGAGGGAGGAGAAGAGGGGAGAAAGAGAGAGACATGCTATCTATTGGTCCTTGAGGGAGGGAGAAGGAGGGAGAAAGAGGAGAGACAGGCTATCTATTGGTCCTTGAGGGAGGGAGAAGGAGGGAGAAAGAGGAGAGACAGGCTATCTATTGGTCCTTGAGGGAGGGAGAAGAATGGAGAAAGAGGAGAGACATGCTATCTATTGGTCCCTTGAGGGAGGGAGAAGGGTCCTGAGGGAGAAAGGAGGGAAAGAGACAGGCTATCTATTGGTCCTTGAGGGAGGGGAGAAGGAGGGAGAAAGAGGAGGGAGACAGGCTATCTATTGGTCCTTGAGGGAGGGAGAAGGAGGGAGAAAGAGGAGAGACATGCTATCTATTGGTCCTTGAGGGAGGGAGAAGAATGAGGAGAGAAAGAGGAGAGACAGGCTATCTATTGGTCCTTGAGGGAGGGAGAAGGAGGGAGAAAGAGGAGAGAGATCTATTGGTCCTTGAGGGAGGGAGAAGGAGGGAGAAAGAGGAGAGACATGCTATCTATTGGTCCTTGAGGGAGGGAGAAGGAGGGAGAAAGAGGAGAGACATGGCTATCTATTGGTCCTTGAGGGAGGGAGAAGGATGGAGAAAAGAGGAGAGACATGCTATCTACTGGTCTGGGGAGGGAGAAGGAGGCAGAAAGAGGAGAGACAGGCTATCTATTGGTCCTTTGAGGGAGGGAGAAGGAGGGAGAAAGAGGAGAGACAGGCTATCTATTGGTCCTGAGGGAGGGAGAAGGAGGGAGAAAGAGGAGAGACAGGCTATCTATTGGTCCTTGAGGGAGGGAGAAGGAGGGAGAAAGAGGAGAGACAGGCTATCTATTGCTAGAGACATCTATTGGTCCTTGAGGGGAGGAAGGAGAAGGAGACAGGCTATCCTATTGGTCCTGAGAGGAGAAGAGGAGAAAGAGGAGAGACATGCTATCTATTGGTCCTTGAGGGAGGGAGAAGGAGGGAGAAAGAGGAGGGAGAAGGAGGGAGGAGGAGAGACAGGCTATCTATTGGTCCTGAGGGAGGAGAAGGAGGGAAAGAGGAGGGCTATCTATTGGTCCTTGAGGGAGGGAGAAGGAGGGAGAAGAGGAGAGACAGGCTATCTATTGGTCCTTGAGGGAGGGAGGGAGGGAGAGAGGAGAGACAGGCTAGGTCCTTGAGGGAGGGAAGGGAGGAGAGACAGGCTATCTATTGGTCCTTGAGGGAGAAGGAGGGAGAAAGAGGGAGAGACATGCTATCTATTGGTCCTTGAGGAGGGAGAAGGAGGAGAAAGAGGAGAGACAGGCTAAGGGAGGGAGAGGGAGAAGGAGGGAGAAAGAGGAGAGACAGGCTATCTATTGGTCCTGAGGAGGGAGAAGGAGAGGAGAGACAGGCTATCTATTGGTCCTTGAGGGAGGGAGAAGGAGGGAGAAAGAGGAGAAAGACATGCTATCTATTGGTCCTTGAGGGAGGGAGAGGAAAGAGGAGACATCTATTGGTCCTTGAGGGAGGAGAAGGAGGAGAAAGAGGAGAGACATGCTATCTATGGTCCTTGAGGGAGGGAGAAGGAGGGAGAAAAGAGGGAGAAAGACAGGCTATCTATTGGTCCTTGGGAGGGAGGGAGAAGGGAGGGAGAAAGGAGGAGAAAGAGACAGGCTATCTATTGGTCCTTGAGGGAGGAGAAGGAGGGAGAAAGAGGAGAGACAGGCTATCTATTGGGTCCCTTGGGAGGGAGAAGGAGGGAGAAAGAGGAGAGACAGGCTATCTATTGGTCCTGAGAGGGAGAAGGAGGGAGAAAGAGGAGAGAGGCTATCATTGGTCCTGAGGAGAAGGAGGGAGAGACAGGCTATCTTGGTCCTGAGGGAGGGAGAAGGAGGAGAAAAAAGAGAGAGACAGGCTATCATTGAGGGAGGGAGAAGGAGGGAGAAAGAGGAGAGACAGGCTATCTATTGGTCCTTGAGGGAGGGAGAGAAGGAGGGAGAAAAAGAGGAGAGACAGGCTATCTATTGGTCCTTGAGGGAGGGAGAAGGAGGGAGAAAGAGGAGAGACATGCTATCTATTGGTCCTTGAGGGGAGGGGGAGGGAGAAGGAGGGAGAAAGGAGGGAGAAAAGGGAGAGACAGGCTATCTATTGGTCCTTGAGGGAGGGAGAAGGAGGGAGAAAGAGGAGAGACATGCTATCTATTGGTCCTTGAGGGAGGGAGAAGGAGGGAGAAAGAGGAGAGACAGGCTATCTATTGGTCCTTGAGGGAGGGAGAAGGAGGAGAAAGAGGAGGGAGACAGGCTATCTATTGGTCCTTGAGGGAGGGGGAGGAGGAGAAGGAAGGAGGTCCCTTGAGGGAGGGAGAAGAAGGAGAAGGGAGAGACATGCTATCTATTGGTCCTGAGGGAGGGAGAAGGAGGCAGAAAGAGGAGAGACATGCTATCTGATTGAGTCCTTGAGGGAGGGGAGAAGGGAGAAAGGGAGAGACAGGCTATCTATTGGTCCTTGAGGGAGGAGAAGGAGGGAGAAAGATAGAGAGACATGCTATCTATTGGTCCTTGAGGGAGGGAGAAGGAGGGAGAAAGAGGAGAGACAGGCTATCTATTGGTCCTGAGGGAGAAGGAGAAGAGGAGAGAGGCTATGGAGAGGGAGGGAGAAGGAGGGAGAAAGAGGAGAGACATGCTATCTATTGGTCCTTGAGGAGGGAGTAGGAGGCAAGAGAGGAGGACAGAAAGGTCCTTGAGGAGGGAGAAGGAGGGAGAAAGAGGAGAGACAGGCTATCTATTGGTCCTGAGGGAGGGAGAAGGAGGGAGAAGAGGAGAGAGAGGCTATCTTATTGGTCTTGAGGGAGAGAAGGGGAGGGAGAAAGAGGAGAGACAGGCTATCCTTGAGGAGGGAGAAGAATGGAGAAAGAGGACATGCTGGTCCTTGAGGAGGGAGAAGAGGGAGAAAGAGGAGAGACATGCTATCTATTGGTCCTGAGGGAGGGAGAAGGAGGGAGAAAGAGGAGAGACAGGCTATCTATTGGTCCTTGAGGGAGGGAGAAGGAGGAGAAAGAGGAGAGACATGCTATCTATTGGTCCTTGAGGGAGGGAGAAGGAGGGAGAGAGGAGAGACAGGCTATCTATTGGTCCTTGAGGGAGGGAGAAGGGAGGGAGAAAGAGGAGAGACAGGCTATCTATTGGTCCTTGAGGGGAGGGAGAAGGAGGGAGAGACAGGCTATCTATTGGTCCTTGAGGAGGAGAAGGAGGGAGGCTATCTATTGGTCCTTGAGGGAGGGAGAAGGAGGGAGAAAGAGGAGAGACAAGCTCTATCTATTGGTCCTTTTGAGGGGAGGGAGAAGGAGAGGAGGTCATGAAAGAAGGAGAGACAGGCTATCTATTGGTCCTTGAGGGAGGGAGAAGAATGGAGAAAGAGGAGAGACATGCTATCTATTGGTCCTTGAGGAGGGAGACAGGCAGAAAGAGAGAGACATGCTATCTATTGGTCCTGAGGGAGGGAGAAGGAGGGAGAAGAGACAGGCTATCTATTGGGTCCTGGGGGAGGGAGAGACAGGCTATCTATTGGAGGGAGGGAGAAGGAGGGAAAGAGGAGACATCCTTGGGGGAGGGAGAAGGAGGGAGAAAGAGGAGAGACAGGCTATCTATTGGTCCTGAGGGAGGAGAAGGAGGAGTGAGGGAGGGAGAAGGAGGGAGAAAGAGGAGAGACAGGCTATCTATTGGTCCTTGAGGGAGGGGAAGGAGGAGAAGGAGAGAAGGCTATCTATTGAGGGAGGAGAAGGTGGAGAAAGAGGAGAGACATGCTATCTATTGGTCCTTGGGGAGGGAGAAGGAGGGAGAAAAGAGGAGAGACAGGCTATCTATTGGTCCTTGAGGAGGGAGAAGGAGGGAAGAGGAGAGACAGGCTATCTATTGGTCCTTGGGGAGGAGAAGGAGGGAGAAGAGGAGAGACAGGCTATCTATTGGTCCTTGAGGGAGGGAGAAGGAGGGAGAAAGAGGAGAGACAGGCTATCTATTGGTCCTTGAGGGAGGGAGAAGGAGGGAGAAAGAGGAGAGACAGGCTATCTATTGTCCTTGAGGGAGGGAGAAGGTGGGAGAAAGAGGAGAGACATGCTATCTATTGGTCCTTGAGGGAGGGAGGGAGGGAGAAGAGGAGGGCTATTGGTCCTTGAGGGAGGGAGAAGGAGGGAGAAAGAGGAGAGACAGGCTATCTATTGGTCCTTGAGGGAGGGAGAATGAGGGAGAAAGAGAGAGACAGGCTATCTATTGGCCTGAGGGAGGAGAGGAGGGGAAAAAAAAAAAAAAAAAAGAGGAGACAGGCTATCTATTGGTCCTTGGGGGAGGGAGAAGGAGGAGAAAGAGGAGAGACAGGCTATCTATTGGTCCTTGAGGGAGGGAGAAGGAGGGAAAGAGAGAGACAGGCTATCCTTGGTCCTTGAGGGAGGGAGAAGGAGGAGAAAGAGAGACAGGCTATCTATTGG
Organism: Oncorhynchus nerka; assembly: GCF_034236695.1. Classification (NCBI taxonomy): domain Eukaryota; kingdom Metazoa; phylum Chordata; class Actinopteri; order Salmoniformes; family Salmonidae; genus Oncorhynchus; species Oncorhynchus nerka. The sequence continues at coordinate 19,204 of NW_027038202.1, read as the reverse complement.
TCCTGAGGGAGGGAGAAGGAGGGAGAAAGAGGAGAGACAGGCTATCTATTGGTCCTTGAGGGGGAGAAGGAGGAGAAAGAGGAGAGACAGGCTATCTCATTGGTCCTTGAGGGAGGAGAAGGAGGGAGAAAGAGGAGACAGGCTATCTATTTGTCCTTGAAGGAGGGAGAAGGAGGGAGAAAGAGGAGAGACAGGCTGGTCCTTGAGGGAGGGAGAAGGAGGGAGAAAGAGAGAGACAGGCTATCCTATTGGTCCTTGAGGGAGGGAGAAGGAGGGGAGAAAGAGGAGAGACAGGCTATCTATTGGTCCTTGAGGGAGGGAGAAGGAGGGAGAAAGAGGAGAGACAGGCTATCTATTGGTCCTTGAGGGAGGGAGAAGGAGGGAGAAAGAGGAGAGACAGGCTATCTATTGGTCCTTGAGGGAGGGAGAAGGAGGGAGAAAGAGGAGAGACAGGCTATCTATTGGTCCTTGGGAGGGAGAAGGGAGAAGAGGAGAGACAGGAGAAAGAGGAGAGACATGCTATCTATTGGTCCTTGAGGGAGGGAGAAGGAGGGAGAAAGAGGAGAGACAGGCTATCTATTGGTCCTTGAGGGAGGGAGAAGGAGGGGAGAAAGAGGAGAGACAGGCTATCTATTGGTCCTTGAGGGAGGGAGAAGAATGGAGAAAGAGGAGAGACATGCTATCTATTGGTCCTGAGAGGGAGGGAGAAGGAGGCAGAAAGAGGAGAGACATGCTATCTATTGGTCCTTGAGGGAGGGAGAAGGGAGGGAGAAAGAGGAGAGACAGGCTATCTATTGGTCCTTGAGGGAGGGAAGGAAGGAGGGAGAAAGAGGAGAGACAGGCTATCTATTGGTCCTTGAGGGAGGGAGAAAGAGAGAGACATGCTATCTATTGGTCCTTGAGGGAGGGAGAAGGGAGGGAGAAAGAGAGAGACAGGCTATCTATTGGTCCTTGAGGGAGGGAGAAGGAGGGAGAAAGAGGAGAGACAGGCTATCTATTGGTCCTTGAGGGAGGGAGAAGGAGGGGAGAAAGAGGAGAGACATGCTATCTATTGGTCCTTGAGGGAGGGAGAAGGAGGGAGAAAGAGGAGAGACAGGCTATCTATTGGTCCTTGAGGGAGAGAAGGAGGGAGAAAGAGAACATGCTATCTATTGGAGGGAGGGAGAAGAGGGAGAAAGAGGAGAGACATGCTATCTATTGGTCCTTGAGGGAGGGAGAAGGAGGGAGAAAGGCTATCTATTGTCCTTTGAGGGAGGGAGAAGAATGGAGAAAGAGGAGAGACTATCTATTGGTCCTTGAGGGAGGGAGAAGGATGGCAGAAGGAGAGACAGGCTATCTATTGGTCCTTGAGGGAGGGAGAAGGTGGGAGAAAGAGGAGAGACATGGTCCTTGAGGGGAGAAGGAGGGAGAAAGAGGAGAGACAAGCTATCTATTGGTCCTTGAGGGAGGGAGAAGGAGGGAGAAAGAGGAGAGACAGGCTATCTATTGGTCCTTGAGGGAGGGAGAAGGAGGGAGAAAGAGGAGAGACAGGCTATCTATTGGTCCTTGAGGGAGGGAGAAGGAGGGAGAAAGAGGAGAGACAGGCTATCTATTGGTCCTGAGGGAGAAGGAGGGAGAAAGAGGAGGCGACAGGGTCCTGAGGGAAGAAGAGGGGAGAGACAGGCTATCTATTGGTCCTTGAGGGAGGGAGAAGGAGGGAGAAAGAGAGAGACAGGCTATCTATTGGTCCTGCGGAGGAGAAGGAGGAGAAAGAGGAGAGACAGGCTATCTATTGGTCCTTGAGGGAGGGAGAGAAGGAGGGGGAGAAAGAGAGAGACATGCTATCTATTGGTCCTTGAGGGAGGGAGAAGGAGGGAGAAAGAGGAGAGACAGGCTATCTATTGGTCCTGAGGGAGGGAGAAGAGGGAGAAAGGAGAGACAGGATCTATTGGAGGGAGAAAGAATGGAGAGAGACATGCTATCTATTGGTCCTTGAGGAGGGAGAAGGAGGCAAAAGAGGAGAGACATGCTATCTATTGGTCCTGAAGGGAGAAGGAGAGAAAGAGGAGAGACAGGCTATCTATTGGTCCTTGAGGGAGGGAGAAGGAGGGAGAAAGAGGAGAGACAGGCTATCTATTGGTCCTTGAGGGAGGGAGAAAGAGGAGAGACATGCTATCTATTGGTCCTTGAGGGAGGGAGAAGGAGGGAGAAAGAGGAGAGACAGGCTATCTATTGGTCCTTGAGGGAGGGAGAAGGAGGGAGAAAGAGGAGAGACAGGCTATCTATTTGTCCTGAGGGAGGGAGAAGAATGGAGAGAGGAGAGACATGGCTATCTATTGGTCCTTGAGGGAGGGAGAAGGAGGCAGAAAGAGGAGAGACATGCTATCTATTGGTCCTTGAGGGAGGGAGAAGGAGGGAGAAAGAGGAGAGACAGGCTATCTATTGGTCCTTGAGGGAGGGAGAAGGAGGGAGAAAGAGGAGAGACAGGCTATCTATTGGTCCTTGAGGGAGGGAGAAGGAGGGAGAAAGAGGAGAGACAGGCTATCTATTGGTCCTTGAGGGAGGGAGAAGGAGGGAGAAAGAGGAGAGACAGGCTATCTATTGGTCCTTGAGGGAGGGAGAAGGAGGCAGAAAGAGGAGACAGGCTATCTATTGGTCCTGAGGGAGGGAGAAGGTGGGAGAAAGAGGAGAGACATGCTATCTATTGGTCCTTGAGGGAGGGAGAAGGAGGGAGAAAGAGGAGAGACAGGCTATCTATTGGTCCTTGAGGGAGGGAGAAAGGGAGAAAGAGGAGAGACAGGCTATCTATTGGTCCTTGAGGGAGGGAGAAGGAGGGAGACAGGCTATCTATTGGTCCTTGAGAAAGGAGGGAGAGACAGGCTATCTATTGGTCCTTGAGGGAGGGAAGGAGGAGGAGGGAGACAGGCTATCTATTGGTCCTTGAGGGAGGGAGAAGGAGGGAGAAAGAGGAGAGACAGGCTATCTATTGGTCCTTGAGGGAGGGAGAAGGAGGGAGAAAGAGGAGAGACAGGCTATCTATTGGTCCTTGAGGGAGGGAGAAGAATGGAGAAAGAGGAGAGACATGCTATCTATTGGTCCTTGAGGGAGGGAGAAGGAGGGAGAAAGAGGAGAGACAGGCTATCTATTGGTCCTTGAGGGAGGGGGAAGAATGGAGAAAGAGGAGAGACATGCTATCTATTGGTCCTTGAGGGAGGGAGAAGGAGGCAGAAAGAGGAGAGACATGCTATCTATTGGTCCTTGAGGGAGGGAGAAGGAGGGAGAAAGAGGAGAGACATGCTATCTACTGGTCCTTGGGGGAGGGAGAAGGAGGGAGAAAGAGGAGAGACAGGCTATCTATTGGTCCTTGAGGGAGGGAGAAGGAGGGAGAAAGAGGAGAGACAGGCTATCTATTGGTCCTTGAGGGAGGGAGAAAGAGGAGAGACATGCTATCTATTGGTCCTTGAGGGAGGGAGAAGGAGGGAGAAAGAGGAGAGACAGGCTATCTATTGGTCCTTGAGGGAGGGAGAAGGAGGAGGAGGAGAGACAGAATTGGTCCTTGAGGGAGGGAGAAGGAGGGAGAAAGAGGCTATCTATCTATGTCCTGAGGGAGGGAGAAGAAGGGAGAAAGAAAGAGGAGAGACAGGCTATCTATTGGTCCTTGAGAGACACATGCTATCTATTGGTCCTTGAGGGAGGGAGAAGAGAGGGAGACAGGCAAAGGGAGAAGGAGAGGAGAGACATGCTATCTATTGGTCCTTGAGGGAGGGAGAAGGAGGGAGAAAGAGGAGAGACAGGCTATCTATTGGTCCTTGAGGGAGGGAGAAGGAGGGAGAAAGAGGCTAGAGGGACAGAAGCTAAAGAGGAGAGACAGGCTATTGGTCCTTGAGGGAGGGAGAAGGAGGGAGAAAGAGGAGAGACAGGCTATCTATTGGTCCTTGAGGGAGGGAGAAGGAGGGAGAAAGAGGAGAGACAGGCTATCTATTGGTCCTTGAGGGAGGGAGAAGGAGGGAGAAAGAGGAGAGACAGGCTATCTATTGGTCCTTGAGGGAGGGAGAAGAATGGAGAAAGAGGAGAGACATGCTATCTATTGGTCCTTGAGGGGAGGGAGAAGGAGGGAGAAAGAGGAGAGACAGGCTATCTATTGGTCCTTGAGGGAGGGAAGAATGGAGAAAGAGGAGAGACATGGGAGGGAGGGAGAAGGAGGCAGAAAGAGGAGAGACATGCTATCTATTGGTCCTTGAGGGAGGGAGAAGGAGGGAGAAAGAGGAGAGACATGCTATCTATTGGTCCTTGAGGGAGGGAGAAGGAGGGAGAAAGAGGAGAGACAGGCTATCTATTGGTCCTTGAGGGAGGGAGAAGGAGGGAGAAAGAGGAGAGACAGGCTATCTATTGGTCCTTGAGGGAGGGAGAAGGAGGGAGAAAGAGGAGAGACAGGCTATCTATTGGTCCTTGAGGGAGGGAGAAGGAGGGAGAAAGAGGAGAGACAGGCTATCTATTGGTCCTTGAGGGAGGGAGAAGAATGGAGAAAGAGGAGAGACATGCTATCTATTGGTCCTTGAGGGAGGGAGAAGGAGGCAGAAAGAGGAGAGACAGGCTATCTATTGGTCCTTGAGGGAGGGAGAAGGAGGGAGAAAGAGGAGAGACAGGCTATCTGGTCCTTGAGGGAGGGGGAGAAGGAGGGAGAAAGAGGAGAGACAGGCTATCTATTGGTCCTTGAGGGAGGGAGGGAGAAGGAGGTCCTTGAGGAAAGAGGAGAGACATGCTATCTATTGGTCCTTGAGGGAGGGAGAAGGAGGGAGAAAGAGGAGAGACAGGCTATCTATTGGTCCTTGAGGGAGGGAGAAGGAGGGAGAAAGAGGAGAGACAGGCTATCTATTGGTCCTTGAGGGAGGGAGAAGGAGGGAGAAAGAGGAGAGACAGGCTATCTATTGGTCCTTGAGGGAGGGAGAAGGAGGGAGAAAGAGGAGAGACAGGCTATCTATTGGTCCTTGAGGGAGGGAGAAGGAGGGAGAAAGAGGAGAGACAGGCTATCTATTGGTCCTTGAGGGAGGGAGAAGGAGGGAGAAAGAGGAGAGACAGGCTATCTATTGGTCCTTGAGGGAGGGAGAAGGAGGGAGAAAGAGGAGAGACATGCTATCTATTGGTCCTTGAGGGAGGGAGAAGGAGGGAGAAAGAGAGAGACAGGCTATCTATTGGTCCTTGAGGGAGGGAGAAGGAGGGAGAAAGAGGAGAGACAGGCTATCTATTGGTCCTTGAGGGAGGGAGAAGGAGGGAGAAAGAGGAGAGACAGGCTAATTGGTCCTTGAGGGAGGGAGAAGGAGGGAGAAAGAGGAGAGACAGGCTATCTATTGGTCCTTGAGGGAGGGAGAAGGAGGGAGAAAGAGGAGAGACAGGCTATCTATTGGTCCTTGAGGGAGGGAGAAGGAGGGAGAAAGAGGAGAGACAGGCTATCTATTGGTCCTTGAGGGAGGGAGAAGGAGGGAGAAAGAGGAGAGACAGGCTATCTATTGGTCCTTGAGGGAGGGAGAAGGAGGGAGAAAGAGGAGAGACAGGCTATCTATTGGTCCTTGAGGGAGGGAGAAGGAGGGAGAAAGAGGAGAGACAGGCTATCTATTGGTCCTGAGGGAGGGAGAAGAATGGAGAAAGAGGAGAGACAGGCTATCTATTGGTCCTTGAGGGAGGGAGAAGGAGAAAGCAGGCATGCTATCTATTGGTCCTTGAGGGAGGGAGAAGGAGGGAGAAAGAGGAGAGACATGCTATCTACTGGTCCTTGGGGGAGGGAGAAGGAGGGAGAAAGAGGAGAGACAGGCTATCTATTGGTCCTTGAGGGAGGGAGAAGGAGGGAGAAAGAGGAGAGACAGGCTATCTATTGGTCCTTGATCTATTGGTCCTTGAGGGAGGGAGAAGGAGGGAGAAAGAGGAGAGACAGGCTATCTATTGGTCCTTGAGGGAGGGAGAAGGAGGGAGAAAGAGGAGAGACAGGCTATCTATTGGTCCTTGAGGGAGGGAGAAGAATGGAGAAAGAGGAGAGACATGCTATCTATTGGTCCTTGAGGGAGGGAGAAGGAGGCAGAAAGAGGAGAGACATGCTATCTATTGGTCCTTGAGGGAGGGAGAAGGAGGGAGAAAGAGGAGAGACAGGCTATCTATTGGTCCTTGAGGGAGGGAGAAGGAGGGAGAAAGAGGAGAGACATGCTATCTATTGGTCCTTGAGGGAGGGAGAAGGAGGGAGAAAGAGGAGAGACAGGCTATCTATTGGTCCTTGAGGGAGGGAGAAGGGAGAAGAGGAGGACATGATCTATTGGTCCTTGAGGGAGGGAGAAGGAGGCAGAAAGAGGAGAGACAGGCTATCTATTGGTCCTTGAGGGAGGGAGAAGGAGGGAGAAAGAGGAGAGACAGGCTATCTATTGGTCCTTGAGGGAGGGAGAAGGAGGGAGAAAGAGGAGAGACAGGCTATCTATTGGTCCTTGAGGGAGGGAGAAGGAGGGAGAAAGAGGAGAGACAGGCTATCTATTGGTCCTTGAGGGAGGGAGAAGGAGGGAGAAAGAGGAGAGACAGGCTATCTATTGGTCCTTGAGGGAGGGAGAAGGAGGGAGAAAGAGGAGAGACAGGCTATCTATTGGTCCTTGAGGGAGGGAGAAGGAGGGAGAAAGAGGAGAGACAGGCTATCTATTGGTCCTTGAGGGAGGGAGAAGGAGGGAGAAAGAGGAGAGACAGGCTATCTATTGGTCCTTGAGGGAGGGAGAAGGAGGGAGAAAGAGGAGAGACAGGCTATCTATTGGTCCTTGAGGGAGGGAGAAGGAGGGAGAAAGAGGAGAGACAGGCTATCTATTGGTCCTTGGGGAGGGAGAAGGAGGGAGAAAGAGGAGAGACAGGCTATCTATTGGTCCTTGAGGGAGGGAGAAGGAGGGAGAAAGAGGAGAGACAGGCTATCTATTGGTCCTTGAGGGAGGGAGAAGGAGGGAGAAAGAGGAGAGACAGGCTATCTATTGGTCCTTGAGGGAGGGAGAAGGAGGGAGAAAGAGGAGAGACAGGCTATCTATTGGTCCTTGAGGGAGGGAGAAGGAGGGAGAAAGAGGAGAGACAGGCTATCTATTGGTCCTTGAGGGAGGGAGAAGGAGGGAGAAAGAGGAGAGACAGGCTATCTATTGGTCCTTGAGGGAGGGAGAAGGAGGGAGAAAGAGGAGAGACAGGCTATCTATTGGTCCTTGAGGGAGGGAGAAGGAGGGAGAAAGAGGAGAGACAGGCTATCTATTGGTCCTTGAGGGAGGGAGAAGGAGGGAGAAAGAGGAGAGACAGGCTATCTATTGGTCCTTGAGGGAGGGAGAAGGAGGGAGAAAGAGGAGAGACAGGCTATCTATTGGTCCTTGAGGGAGGGAGAAGGAGGGAGAAAGAGGAGAGACAGGCTATCTATTGGTCCTTGAGGGAGGGAGAAGGAGGGAGAAAGAGGAGAGACAGGCTATCTATTGGTCCTTGAGGGAGGGAGAAGGAGGGAGAAAGGGAGGAGAGAGGGAGAAAGAGGAGAGACAGGCTATCTATTGGTCCTTGAGGGAGGGAGAAAAAGGGAGAAAGAGGAGAGACAGGCTATCTATTGGTCCTTGAGGGAGGGAGAATGAGGGAGAAAGAGGAGAGACAGGCTATCTATTGGTCCTTGAGGGAGGGAGAAGGAGGGAGAAAGAGGAGAGACAGGCTATCTATTGGTCCTTGAGGGAGGGAGAAGGAGGGAGAAAGAGGAGAGACAGGCTATCTATTTGTCCTTGAGGGAGGGAGAAGGAGGGAGAAAGAGGAGAGACATGCTACCTTTGGTCCTTGAGGGAGGGAGAAGGAGGGAGAAAGAGGAGAGACAGGCTATCTATTGGTCCTTGAGGGAGGGAGAAGGAGGGAGAAAGAGGAGAGACAGGCTATCTATTGGTCCTTGAGAGAGGGAGAAGGAGGGAGAAGGAGGGAGAGAGAGACAGTGTGGAAGCGAGGGACAAGGAGAGGGGAACAGAGAATTGGATGGGAGAATGAAGGTGAGAGACAGAGCAGGAGAGATAGAGAAAATGGGATGGAGATGGAGAAGGAGGTAGAGAGAGAGCAGGGTTGGGTCTGTAACTGAGGTATGGCCACTGGTGTCAGAGAGAGAGAGCGAGAGAGAGAGAGCGAGAGAGAGAGAGAGAGGAGAGAGAGAGACTGGGTTCTGATAATCCATGGCTGCTGTTCCAGGCTAGGGACTTCACAAAATGGGGGATTTTAAATGACCCTCGATGAGCAGCATTATGGCTGCTGTTGGGCTGCCTCACTGATGCATTTCTCTGTGTGTCTGTAGCTCTTGTTATGGTGGGTGGGTCATTTGGTTCATAAAGGGCCATAGGGGCTATTGAATCAGTGTGTACAATTCAACTGTTTGTGTCTGTCAGCCTGGATTTATTGTAGCATTGCCTGTGATTCCACAATTCCCTAACTATACTGGTGTAGGAGGGTGTGTGTGTGTGTAGGAGGGGGTGTGTGTGTAGGGAGGGGGGGTGTATGAGGGGGTGTGTGTGTAGGAGGGGTTGTGTGTGCAGGAGGGGTGTGTGTGTGTAGGAGGGTGTGTGTTCAGGGGGGGTGCAGGAGGGGGTGTATGCAGGAGGGGGTGTGTTCAGGAGGGGGGTGCAGGAGGGTGTGTGTGTGCAGGAGGGGGTGTTCAGGAGGGGGAGGGTGTGCAGGAGGGGGTGTGTTCAGGAGGGGGTGTGTTCAGGAGGGGGGTGCAGGAGGGGGTGTTCAGGAGGGGGTGCAGGACGGGGTGTGTGGGGCGGTCAAATGACAGTAGCATATTACACTAACTAGACCGCAAGGGACCACAGTGTGTCCACTCTTCTTTTCCATCCCAGGATTGAACCAAACAGCTACTGATGGCTAATGTTATCCTAAATCATCACAATCCGTTCATTCATCCAGACAGAGGTTAGTCTGGGAGTGGATGTTTGACCTTACTGTATAACCACCGTACAGGGAAACACACGCACGCTCACACAAACTACAGCCCAGCTACAGCCCAGCTCACACAAACTACAGCCCAGCTACAACCCAGCTCACACAAACTACAGCCCAGCTACAGCCCAGCTCACACAAACTACAGCCCAGCTACAGTCCAGCTCACACAAACTACAGCCCAGCTACAGCCCAGCTCACACAAACTACAGCCCAGCTACAGCCCAGCTCACACAAACTACAGCCCAGCTACAGCCCAGCTCACACAAACTACAGCCCAGCTACAGCCCAGCTCACACAAACTACAGCCCAGCTCACACAAACTACAGCCCAGCTACAGCCCAGCTCACACAAACACAAACACACACAGCCCAGCTCACACACACTACAGCCCAGTTACAGCCCAGCTCACACAAACACACACAGCCCAGCAACAACCCAGCTCACACAAACTACAGCCCAGCTCACACAAACTACAGCCCAGCTACAGCCCAGCTCACACAAACACACACAGCCCAGCTACAGCCCAGCTCACACAAACTACAGCCCAGCTACAGCCCAGCTCACACAAACACACACAGCCCAGCTACAGCCCAGCTCACACAAACACACACAGCCCAGCTACAGCCCAGCTCACACAAACTACAGCCCAGCTACAGCCCAGCTCACACAAACACACACAGCCCAGCTACAACCCAGCTCACACAAACACACACATCCCAGCTACAGCCCAGCTCACACAAACAGCCCAGCTACAGCCCAGCTCACACAAACACACACAGCCCAGCTACAGCCCAGCTCACACAAACACACACAGCCCAGCTACAGCCCAGCTCACACAAACACACACAGCCCAGCTACAGCCCAGCTCACACAAACTACAGCCCAGCTACAGCCCAGCTCACACAAACACACACAGCCCAGCTACAGCCCAGCTCACACAAACACACACAGCCCAGCTACAACCCAGCTCCCACAAACACACACAGCCCAGCTACAGCCCAGCTCACACAAACTACAGCCCAGCTACAGCCCAGCTCACACAAACTACAGCCCAGCTACAGCCTAGCTCACACAAACACACACAGCCCAGCTACAGCCCAGCTCACACAAACAAACTACAGCCCAGCTACAGTCCAGCTCACACAAACACACACAGCCCAGCTACAACCCAGCTCCCACAAACACACACAGCCCAGCTACAGCCCAGCTCACACAAACACACACAGCCCAGCTACAGTCCAGCTCACACAAACACACACAGCCCAGCTACAGCCCAGCTCACACAAACTACAGCCCAGCTACAGCCCAGCTCACACAAACTACAGCCCAGCTACAGCCCAGCTCACACAAACACACACAGCCCAGCTACAGCCCAGCTCACACAAACAAACTACAGCCCAGCTACAGTCCAGCTCACACAAACACACACAGCCCAGCTACAACCCAGCTCACACAAACTACAGCCCAGCTACAGCCCAGCTCACACAAACACACACAGCCCAGCTACAACCCAGCTCACACAAACACACACAGCCCAGCTACAGCCCAGCTACAGCCCAGCTCACACAAACTACAGCCCAGCTACAACCCAGCTCACACACACAGCCCAGCTACAACCCAGCTCACACAAACACACACAGCCCAGCTACAGCCCAGCTCACACAAATACAAACAGCCCAGCTACAGCCCAGCTCACACAAACTACAGCCCAGCTACAGCCCAGCTCACACAAACACACACAGCCCAGCTACAGCCCAGCTCACACAAACTACAGCCCAGCTACAGTCCAGCTCACACAAACACACACAGCCCAGTTACAACCCAGCTCACACAAACTACAGCCCAGCTACAGCCCAGCTCACACAAACACACACAGCCCAGCTACAGCCCAGCTCACACAAACACACAGCCCAGCTACAACCCAGCTCACACACACACACACAGCCCAGCTACAGCCCAGCTACAGCCCAGCTCACACAAACACACACAGCCCAGCTACAGCCCAGCTCACACAAACTACAGCCCAGCTACAGCCCAGCTCACACAAACTACAGCCCAGCTACAGCCCAGCTCACACAAACTACAGCCCAGCTACAGCCCAGCTCACACAAACTACAGCCCAGCTACAGCCCAGCTCACACAAACACACACAGCCCAGCTACAGTCCAGCTCACACAAACACACACAGCCCAGCTACAGTCCAGCTACAGCCCAGCTCACACAAACTACAGCCCAGCTACAGCCCAGCTCACACAAACACACACAGCCCAGCTACAACCCAGCTCACACAAACTACAGCCCAGCTACAACCCAGCTCACACAAACACACACAGCCCAGCTACAGCCCAGCTACAGCCCAGCTCACACAAACTACAGCCCAGCTACAACCCAGCTCACACACACAGCCCAGCTACAACCCAGCTCACACAAACACACACAGCCCAGCTACAGCCCAGCTCACACAAACTACAGCCCAGCTACAGCCCAGCTCACACAAATACAAACAGCCCAGCTACAGCCCAGCTCACACAAACTACAGCCCAGCTACAGCCCAGCTCACACAAACACACACAGCCCAGCTACAGCCCAGCTCACACAAACTACAGCCCAGCTACAGTCCAGCTCACACAAACACACACAGCCCAGTTACAACCCAGCTCACACAAACTACAGCCCAGCTACAGCCCAGCTCACACAAACACACACAGCCCAGCTACAGCCCAGCTCACACAAACACACACAGCCCAGCTACAACCCAGCTCACACACACACACACAGCCCAGCTACAGCCCAGCTACAGCCCAGCTCACACAAACACACACAGCCCAGCTACAGCCCAGCTCACACAAACTACAGCCCAGCTACAGCCCAGCTCACACAAACTACAGCCCAGCTACAGCCCAGCTCACACAAACTACAGCCCAGCTACAGCCCAGCTCACACAAACTACAGCCCAGCTACAGCCCAGCTCACACAAACACACAGCCCAGCTACAGTCCAGCTCACACAAACACACACAGCCCAGCTACAGTCCAGCTACAGCCCAGCTCACACAAACTACAGCCCAGCTACAGCCCAGCTCACACAAACACACACAGCCCAGCTACAACCCAGCTCACACAAACTACAGCCCAGCTACAACCCAGCTCACACAAACACACACAGCCCAGCTACAGCCCAGCTACAGCCCAGCTCACACAAACTACAGCCCAGCTACAACCCAGCTCACACACACAGCCCAGCTACAACCCAGCTCACACAAACACACACAGCCCAGCTACAGCCCAGCTCACACAAACTACAGCCCAGCTACAGCCCAGCTCACACAAACACACACAGCCCAGCTACAGCCCAGCTACAACCCAGCTCACACAAACTACAGCCCAGCTACAGTCCAGCTCACACAAACACACACAGCCCAGTTACAACCCAGCTCACACAAACTACAGCCCAGCTACAGCCCAGCTCACACAAACACACACAGCCCAGCTACAGCCCAGCTCACACAAACACACACAGCCCAGTTACAACCCAGCTCACACAAACTACAGCCCAGCTACAGCCCAGCTCACACAAACACACACAGCCCAGCTACAGCCCAGCTCACACAAACTACAGCCCAGCTCACACAAACACACACAGCCCAGCTACAGCCCAGCTCACACAAACACACACAGCCCAGCTACAGCCCAGCTCACACAAACTACAGCCCAGCTACAGCCCAGCTCACACAAATACACACAGCCCAGCTACAGCCCAGCCCACACAAACTACAGCCCAGCTACAGCCCAGCTCACACAAACTACAGCCCAGCTACAGCCCAGCTCACACAAACACACACAGCCCAGCTACAGCCCAGCTCACACAAACAAACTACAGCCCAGCTACAGTCCAGCTCACACAAACACACACAGCCCAGCTACAACCCAGCTCACACAAACTACAGCCCAGCTACAGCCCAGCTCACACAAACACACACAGCCCAGCTACAACCCAGCTCACACAAACACACACAGCCCAGCTACAGCCCAGCTACAGCCCAGCTCACACAAACTACAGCCCAGCTACAACCCAGCTCACACACACAGCCCAGCTACAACCCAGCTCACACAAACACACACAGCCCAGCTACAGCCCAGCTCACACAAATACAAACAGCCCAGCTACAGCCCAGCTCACACAAACTACAGCCCAGCTACAGCCCAGCTCACACAAACACACACAGCCCAGCTACAGCCCAGCTCACACAAACTACAGCCCAGCTACAGTCCAGCTCACACAAACACACACAGCCCAGTTACAACCCAGCTCATACAAACTACAGCCCAGCTACAGCCCAGCTCACACAAACACACACAGCCCAGCTACAGCCCAGCTCACACAAACACACACAGCCCAGCTACAACCCAGCTCACACACACACACACAGCCCAGCTACAGCCCAGCTACAGCCCAGCTCACACAAACACACACAGCCCAGCTACAGCCCAGCTCACACAAACTACAGCCCAGCTACAGCCCAGCTCACACAAACTACAGCCCAGCTACAGCCCAGCTCACACAAACTACAGCCCAGCTACAGCCCAGCTCACACAAACACACACAGCCCAGCTACAGCCCAGCTCACACAAACACACACAGCCCAGCTACAGTCCAGCTCACACAAACACACACAGCCCAGCTACAGTCCAGCTACAGCCCAGCTCACACAAACTACAGCCCAGCTACAGCCCAGCTCACACAAACACACACAGCCCAGCTACAGTCCAGCTCACACAAACACACACAGCCCAGCTACAGTCCAGCTACAACCCAGCTCACACAAACTACAGCCCAGCTACAACCCAGCTCACACAAACACACACAGCCCAGCTACAGCCCAGCTACAGCCCAGCTCACACAAACTACAGCCCAGCTACAACCCAGCTCACACAAACTACAGCCCAGCTACAGCCCAGCTCACACAAACACACACAGCCCAGCTACAGCCCAGCTCACACAAACACACACAGCCCAGTTACAACCCAGCTCACACAAACTACAGCCCAGCTACAGCCCAGCTCACACAAACACACACAGCCCAGCTACAGCCCAGATCACACAAACTACAGCCCAGCTCACACAAACACACACAGCCCAGCTACAGCCCAGCTACAGCCCAGCTCACACAAACTACAGCCCAGCTACAACCCAGCTCACACACACAGCCCAGCTACAACCCAGCTCACACAAACACACACAGCCCAGCTACAGTCCAGCTCACACAAACA
>NW_027038201.1:22916-27176 GCF_034236695.1 Oncorhynchus nerka | reverse complement strand
TAAATTCAACACTCAGACATCATTTACAAATGAATGCATTTGTGTTTTGTGAGTCTGCCAGACAAGAGGCAGGAGGGATGACCAGGGATGTTCTCTTGATGTGCTTGAATTGGAAAATGTTCCTGCTGCTAAGCATTCATCATGTAACAAGTACTTTTGGGGAAAATGTATGCAGTAACAATGACATATTTTTCTTTAGGAATGTAGTGGAGTAAAAAAATCAATAGTAAAGTAAGGTACAGGTAGCCAATAAAGCGACTTAAATGCAAAAAATATTTTCAAGTAGGAGCAACTCAGAAGACCTCTAGTGATGTTCTGACTGACACGCTGTAAACCAAACAACTAAACCTCCTGAGGTTAAGGTCAGAATCAAGAAATACACACAATATTCATCCATTTCATAATTTACATTTTATAATATCCAAATCATATCATGAACATGTAAGGTTTCTTACATGTATCCAACATATCAAAGTGTAGAATCAAAATAAAATACATTTTAAAATTGTAAATCTGATTTTAGACATAATCCTGTCTCAGACACTAAAACAGGCCTCTATTCTAGAGAACGATTTAATATCAACAACATGATTTAATGTGGCATAAAACAACAGTCAAACATCAGTCAGAACACAGTGACTCATCAGAACACAGTGACTCATCAGAACACAGTGACTCATCAGAACACAGCCCGTCTATTCTATGATGTGATTTCAGGTCTTCTGTCTGGGAAAATGTATTTTTTATTTAACAACCTGATATTCATTACGCAATGGGAACATGGGTACACACATCGCCAGAGTGTTTTCTCTTCTTATGTTTGCGCAGACTTCCTAAATGGAAAAAATCATTTCCACACAGGGAGCAATGGTAAGGTATCTCTCCTGTGTGTGTTCGCTCATGTGATATTAGGTCATGTGATTGTGAAAATCTCTTTCTACAATGGGCACAGGGGTAAGGCTTTTCTCCTGTGTGTGTCCTCTCATGTGATTTTAGGTCCTGTGATCGTGAAAATCTCTTTCCACAATGGGCACAGGGGTAAGGCTTTTCTCCTGTGTGTATTCTATTATGTTTGTTCAGGCTCCCTGACTGCGTAAAACTCTTTTCACACTGGGAGCAGTGGTATGGTTTCTCCCCTGTGTGTGTCCTCTCGTGTGATTTTAGATCCTGTGATCCTGAAAATCTCTTTGGACAATAGGCACAGGGATAAGGCTTTTCTCCTGTGTGTATTCTATTATGTTTGTTCAGGCTCCCTAACTGGGTAAAACTCTTTTCACACTGGGTGCAGTGGTATGGTTTCTCCCCTGTGTGTATCCTCTCGTGTGATTTTAGTTGCTGTGATCGTAAAAATCTCTTTCCACACTGGGAACATTGGAAAGACTTTTCTCCTGGAGTGTTTCCTTTCATGATCTTCAGGTATTCCTAACTGGTAAAACTCTTCCATATGGAGTTAATGGTATGTCCCTCAAAGGGTCCTCTCGTGTCTTTCAGCTTCTATCTTGAGCCTAAAATTATTTCCACAATGGTGAACATGAGTAAGGCTTTTTCTCCTGTGTATTCTATTATGTTTGTTCAGACTCCATAACTGGGTAAAACTCTTTCCACAGGGGGAGCAGAGAAAAGGTTTCTCCCTTGTGTGTGTCCTCTGATGTATTTTAAGGTACCGTGACAACTTAAAACTCTTATTACACTGGGAGCAGTCGAGTCGTCTCACTGGTTTGGGAGTCTCTGGGTCTGGTTCCTCTGAAGCACTCTTACTGCTGTCAGAGTGAGAGTCTGGTCTCTCTCCTGCCAAAGACAGAGTATTTGGTTAAACAGAGAGACCTGAATAAAACCTCCACATGATAAAACTGTCTTCCTATGAGGTTTTAATCTAGACTTATTATAAACCGTACATTTGGATCTTTGATGCCAATTGGTTAATAGCCGTTAGTTAGTCCCAATACTACCCGGGTAATGGCTGTTAACAGTTCCATTTGAATCATTCCTACACATCCACTGTCCCAAAGCCCAGCCAGGCAATTCATAAACTAATCTCCACTGTCCTGCCAAAGCCCAGCCAGGCAATTCAAAACTAATCTCCACTGTCCCAAAGCCCAGCCAGGCAATTCAAAACTAATCTCCACTGTCCCAAAGCCCAGCCAGGCAATTCAAAACTAATCTCCACTGTCCCAAAGCCCAGCCAGGCAATTCATAAACTAATCTCCACTGTCCCAAAGCCCAGCCAGGCAATTCAAAACTAATCTCCACTGTCCCAAAGCCCAGGCAGGCAATTCAAAACTAATCTCCACTGTCCCACAGCTGTCGTGGAAGATTCAGAATTTGTTGGTAACATATGTAAGATGTTTTATATTCATCAAATGTGTGTAAGTTACTTCTCATCAGAATGGTATTTTTGTATAATACTGTGGCGAGGTTGCAGTTATCTGTTCTATGTCAAGACTAAGTTGCATGGGCAGCAGAGAGGGGAGAGGTCAAAGTGTCATAATGTGTAAACATATATTTTACTCCCTACCTTTCCCAGTGGGGAAAGGAGGATGGCAGTGTCTGGGATCATTCTATGCTCCCTCTAATGTTGTTTCTATCTTAACCTATAGCCTCATTCTCCTCTCCGTGAGCTTGTCCAGGATTGGTTGTATTTAGAATTGGTTGTATCTAAATGACAATTTGATATATGCCTGTTGATATGGAGGATTGGTTTATGGTTCTGGGGTTTGAGTAAGGAGACAAAGCTGAACGATTTATTATGTCTATGCTGTCTATGTGTGTGTCTTTGCTATTAAAGGATCTCAGTTGCATTGTAAGGGGGCTCTCAGATAATTCACTGAGAGACACTGAATTACCTGAGAGTCACAGGATTGTGATAGAGCTCATATAATTAAAGATGGACTTTGATAACTAACTCTGACTTGTGTGTGTGGTTTGCTCCCATGATTTGGTAAATAGAGGAAATTTCCACGACACAGCCCAGCCAGGCAATTTATAAACTAATCTCCACTGTCCCACAGCCCAGCCAGGCAATTTATAAACTAATCTCCACTGTTCCACAGCCCAGCCAGGCAATTTATAAACTAATCTCCACTGACCCACAGCCCAGCCAGGTCATTTATAAACTAATCTCCACTGCCCCACAGCCCAGCCAGGTCATTTATAAACTAATATCCACTGCCCCACAGCCCAGCCAGGCAATTCATAAACTAATCTCCACTGTCCCACAGCCCTCTCAGGCAATTCATAAACTAATCTCCACTGTCCCACAGCCCTCCCAGGCAATTCATAAACTAATCTCCACTGTCCCACAGCCCAGCCAGGAAATTCTCTCCACTGGGAAAAAAAAGCATCTAGACATTATTACCCCATGCTGCTAGTCAAATATTTGGTTTGTAACAGAAGGGACTTGTTCAAACCCTTTGCCTCTCTGCATTTTGTATTTAAAATAAAATATGTATAGAACGTATTCTGGTGATTTATTATTCAATAGAAATGTATGGAAAATAATGTATTTATTCAAATGTAATCTCCCTTTACCTGCTATAAAGAAAAGATAGTGGCTAATTGTTGGGTTGTTAACTAGAATGGTACATAAGGGGTTAAGATGGGGCTATAATGGTACATAAGGGGTTAAGATGGGGCTAGAATGGTACATAAGGGGTTAAGATGGGGCTAGAATGGTACATACGGGTTAAAATGGGGCTAGAATGGTACATGCGGGGTTAAGATGGGGCTAGAATGGTACATACAGGGTTAAGATGGGGCTAGAATGGTACCTAAGGGGTTAAGATGGGGCTATAATGGTACATAAGGGGTTAAGATGGGGCTAGAATGGTACATACGGGTTAAAATGGGGCTAGAATGGTACATGCGGGGTTAAGATGGGGCTAGAATGGTACATACAGGGTTAAGATGGGGCTAGAATGGTACCTAAGGGGTTAAGATGGGGCTATAATGGTACATGAGGGGTTAAGATGGGGCTAGAATGGTACATGGGGGGTTAAGATGGGGCTATAATGGTACATGAGGGGTTAAGATGGGGCTAGAATGGTACATGAGGGGTTAAGATTGGGCTAGAATGGTACACAAGGGGTTCAAATGGGGCTAGAATGGTACATGGGGGGTCAAGATGGGGCTAGAATGGTACATGAGGGGTTAAGTTCATTACCAGGACATGTAAAAGCCTTATTCTGTGTTCCAGCTGTGCACCAGTCAAGCAAGCCCCCCGGGGAAACAACTAAATGTTTGCATCTCAGAAGTCCTTTTCAC
>NW_027038201.1:0-22416 GCF_034236695.1 Oncorhynchus nerka | reverse complement strand
CTATGCTAATGAGTTGACCGGGGTTAGAGGATATTCTATTCATTCTGATGTCTATGCTAATGAGTTGACCGGGGTTAGAGGTTATTCTATTCATTCTGATGTCTATGCTAATGAGTTGACCGGGGTTAGAGGTTCTTCTATTCATTCTGATGTCTATGCTAATGAGTTGACTAGGGTTAGAGATTCTTCTATTCATTCTGATGTCTATGCTAATGAGTTGACCAGGGTTAGAGTTCATTCTATTCATTCTGATGTCTATGCTAATGAGTTGACCAGGGTTAGAGGTTATTTTATTCATTCTGATGTCTATGCTAATGAGTTGACCAGGGTTAGAGGTTCCAATCCCGTTCTATTCATTCTGATGTCTATGCTAATGAGTTGACCAGGGTTAGAGGTTCTTCTATTCATTCTGATGTCTATGCTAATGAGTTGACCAGAGTTAGAGGTTCTTCTATTCATTCTGATGTCTATGCTAATGAGTTGACCAGGGTTAGAGGTTCTTTTATTCATTCTGATGTCTATGCTAATGAGTTGACCAGGGTTAGAGGTTCCAATCCCGTTCTATTCATTCTGATGTCTATGCTAATGAGTTGACCAGGGTTAGAGGTTCTTCTATTCATTCTGATGTCTATGCTAATGAGTTGACCAGGGTTAGAGGTTCTTCTATTCATTCTGATGTCTATGCTAATGAGTTGACCAGGGTTAGAGGTTCTTCTATTCATTCTGATGTCTATGCTAATGAGTTGACCAGGGTTAGAGGTTATTTTATTCATTCTGATGTCTATGCTAATGAGTTGACCAGGGTTAGAGGTTCTTCTATTCATTCTGATGTCTATGCTAATGAGTTGACCAGGGTTAGAGGTTCTTCTATTCATTCTGATGTCTATGCTAATGAGTTGACCAGGGTTAGAGGTTCTTCTATTCATTCTGATGTCTGGCCAATGAGTGTGCCAGTATGAAAACACCCCTGAGGGAGAGAATGGTGCTGCTCCAGATGGTCTGCATAGCATTCACACTGCACACAACCACCAATGATTGCATGACATGTTTTTGATGCCGTTCTACAACATCACACTGCCATTATTAGGCTAAAGGTTTCTTTCCACCGGGGTGATGTTGGGAGGTAGGTCTGGTGTCCCCCAGGGTGATGTTGGGAGGTAGGTCTGCTGTTCCCCAGGGTGATGTTGGGAGGCAGGTCTGGTGTCCCCCGGGGGTGTTGGGAACAGTAGGTCTGGTGTCCCCCAGGGTGATGTTGGGAGGTAGGTCTGGTGTCCCCCGGGGCAATGTTGGGAGGTAGGTCTGGTGTCCCCCAGGGTGATGTTGGGTGGTAGGTCTGGTGTCCCCCGGGGTGATGTTGGGAGGTAGGTCTGGTGTCCCCCGGGGCGATGTTGGGAGGTTGGTCTGGTGTCCCCCGGGGCAATGTTGGGAGGTTGGTCTGGTGTCCCCCAGGGTGATGTTGGGAGGTAGGTCTGGTGTCCCCCAAGGTGATGTTGGGAGGTAGGTCTGGTGTCCCCCAGGGTGATGTTGGGAGGTAGGTCTGGTGTCCCCCAGGGTCATGTTGGGAGGTAGGTCTGGTGTCCCCCCAGGGTGATGTTGGGAGGTAGGTCTGGTGTCCCCCCAGGGTGATGTTGGGAGGTAGGTCTGGTGTCCCCCGGGGTGATGTTGGGAGGTAGGTCTGGTGTCCCCCGGGGCGATGTTGGGAGGTAGGTCTGGTGTCCCCCAGGGTGATGTAGGTCTGGTGTCCCCCGGGGTGATGTTGGGAGGTAGGTCTGGTGTCCCCCGGGGCGATGTTGGGAGGTAGGTCTGGTGTCCCCCGGGGTGATGTTGGGAGGTAGGTCTGGTGTCACCTGGGGTGATGTTGGGAGATAGGTCTGGTGTCACCTGGGGTGATGTTGGGTGGTAGGTCTGGTGTCCACCGGGGTGATGTTGGGAGGTAGGTCTGGTGTCCCCCGGGGCGATGTTGGGAGGTAGGTCTGGTGTCCCCCGGGGTGATGTTGGGAGGTAGGTCTGGTGTCCACCGGGGTGATGTTGGGAGGTAGGTCTGGTGTCCCTCGGGGTGATGTTGGGTGGTAGGTCTGGTGTCCCTCGGGGTGATGTTGGGTGATAGGTCTGGTGTCCCCCAGGGTGATGTTGGTCTGGTGGGTCAACTTTGAAGTCTGGGTCTTTGTATATGACCTGTTTTATCTTCCCGCCGCATTACAGTCTGTTGGACCAATGGGATCCTAGACAGCCTGCTGGACCAATGGGATCCTAGACAGCCTGCTGGACCAATGGGGTCCTAGACAGCCTGCTGGACCAATGGGGTCCTAGACAGCCTGCTGGACCAATGGGGTCCTAGACAGCCTGCTGGACCAACAGGGTTTTAAAGTTCGGGTTCTAAAGGGGTTCTACAGATGTAACAGATTAACAAATCATACAGACATTAGTCCTCATTTGTCTTACCTTGCATCCTGCTGAACAATTACTTTAGGAGGCATGAGTGGAGGAACTTTGGGTCCCAACTTTGAAAAGAGTGAAATGGATACAGTGATAGAAAGATAAAATTAGGGTTCGTCAAATCAAATGTTATTGGTTGCAGACACATATTTAGCAGATGTTTTTTGAAATGCTTGTGCTTCTAGCTCCAACAGTGCAGTAGTATCTAACTAAATGCTTGTGTTTCTAGCTCCAACAGTGCACTTCCCTCCCCTTAACATGTCTTTTTAAAATTTGTTTTAAATTTGACCCCTTTTTCTCCCCAATTTCGTGGTATCCAATTGTTAGTAGTTACTATCTTGTCTCATCGCTACAACTCCCGTACGGGCGCGGGAGAGATGAAGGTTGAAAGCCATGCGTCCCCCCGAAACACAACCCAACCAAGCCGCACTGCTTCTTTAACACAGCGCGCATCCAACCCGGAGGAAACACCGTACACCTGGAGACCTGGTTAGCGTGCACTGCGCCCAGGCCCGCCACAGAAGTCACTAGTGCGCGATGAGACAAGGATATCCCTACCAGCCAAACCCTCCTAACCCGGACAACGCTAGGGCAATTGTGCGTCGCCCCATGGACCCAGAGCCTGGGCTCAAACCCAGAGTCTCTGGTGGCACAGCTTAGCACTGCGATGCAGCGCCACCTGGAAGGCCCCATAACATGTATTTTTAACCTCACGCTTAATGTTAAGGAAGTCCCCAAGTTATGGAAATCTGCTTTTGTGCTGCCTCTCCTGAAAGGTGGAGATCCTTCGCTACTTGACAGCTATCGACCCATATCAAAATCGTCTGTACTGTCAAAGGTCCTGGAGTCCTTAGTTAGTAGGCAGCTGAAGGCCTGCCTCCAAGAAAACAACATCTTAAATGGAATCAGGTTTTAGTTCTGGCCACAGCACCGTTTCAGTAACATTGAAGGTTTTAAACGTCATCCATTGTGCTCTTGACAAGAAGATACATTGTGTTATCTGTCTTTATTGATTTGTTGAAGGCATTT
Organism: Oncorhynchus nerka; assembly: GCF_034236695.1. NCBI lineage: Eukaryota > Metazoa > Chordata > Actinopteri > Salmoniformes > Salmonidae > Oncorhynchus > Oncorhynchus nerka. The sequence goes on along the minus strand of NW_027038201.1, from coordinate 18,951 downwards.
GACACCGTTGGTGCAAAGGTTAAAAATGATATGGGTATTACTGGTCATGCTCTAGATTGGTTAATAAATAACCTATCAAATTGTACACCATGTGTAATGGCGGATGGTTGTAATGTGTAATGGCGGATGGTTGAGTCCATAGAGTTGTGCTCAGGTGTTCCGCAAGGTTCTATTTTGGGCCCACTGTTCATGAACAGCGGATGTTCATTTTGTATATCAACAACATTGGGGATCATATTGAAACAGCGTATGTTTTATGCAGATGATACTGTTCTTTATTCAAGTGGTAGTAGTTTATCTTTAGCTTTTTGAAAATTCCCAAAGAGCATTTAACACCATACAACAGAATCTGTATGATTTGAAAGCTGGTTCTGAATTGGGGTAAAACAAAATGGATGATATTTTCAAATGCTAATCATGTCATCGCTACATTGGATGGACATACTATAGAGCGAGTCAGTGTACAAATATTTGGGTGTGTGGGTTAACTGCCTTGTCAGCTCGGGGATTCGATCTAGCAACCTTTCAGTTACTGGCCCATGTTATGTCAATGAGAAAAACCTGTATAAATAAAGGTTAAATAAAAAAAATATCTAACAGTTCAAAACAATAGCCAATGCTAACTAGCATCCGCTAACATACCTGTAGACTTCCAGTAATTTCACTAAAACGAGTTGACTGTCTTCATAGGAAAACAGTTATTTCATTCAGGTCTCTCTTTTAAAAAAACACTTTTTTTTTTTGGCAGGTGAAAGAACAGACTCAGAGGAGCCAGAGACGTCCAACCCAGCAGGACAACACCACTGCTCCACTGTGGAAAGAGTTTTCCCGGTTAGGGTCCCTGAAAAGGCACGAGATGATACATACGGGAGAAAAGCCTTTCCACTGCTCCCAGTGTGGAAAGAGTTTTGCCATGTTATTTTGCCTGAAACGACATGAGATGATACACACAGGAGAAAAGCCGTTCCACTGCTCCCAGTGTGGAAAGAGTTTTGCCCGGTTATGGCAGCTGAAAATGGATGAGAGAAGGCACCGAGGGAGAGAAGCCTTTCCGCTGCTCCGATTGTGGAAAGAGTTTTACCCAGTTAGGGGGCCTGAAGGAACATGAGAGAATGCACACAGGAGAAAAGCCCTTCAACTGTTCCTTTTGTGGAAAGTGTTTTTCCCGGTTGAGACACCTGAAAACACATGAGAGAATTCACACAGGAGAAAAGCCCTACCACTGCCCACATTGTGGAAAGAGTTTTACCCGGTCGGGGCACCTGAAAGCACATGAGAGAATTCACACAGGAGAAAAGCCCTACCACTGCTCCCTGTGTGGAAAGAGTTTTACTCAGTTAGGGGGCCTGACAAAACATAAGATATTACACAAAGGAGAGAAGCATTTCCACTGCTCTCTGTGTGGAAAGAGTTTTATCCAGTTATGGGGCCTGAAAACACACGAGTGGACACACATAAAAGAGAAGCCTCACCCCTGTTCCCAGTGTGGAAAGAGTTTTACCCGGTTGGCGCACCTGAAAACACACGAGAGAATTCACACAGAAGAAAAGCCCTTACACTGCTCCTTGTGTGGAAAGACTTTTATTCAGTTACTGGGCCTGAAAAGACATGAGTGGACGCACATAAAAGAGAAGCCTCACCCCTGTTCCCAGTGTTCAAAGAGTTTCACACAGTCAAGATACCTGAAAAAACATGAGCTGACACACTCCGCGGAGAAGCCTTGAAAGAATCCACATTGCAGAGAAATATATATTGGAAAGATATTTACCTGGTTAGGGAACCTGAAAGACCATGAGGTAACAGACACAGGGGAAACACCTTACCACTGCTCTCAGTGTGGAAAGAGAGGTGTAACGTAACTCATTAATTAACTGATGTATTTAACACATACAGTGCTCCAACACTTGTCAAAAAAAATTTCACTGACTGTTTATTTGTTTATGTCACACGAAATCAAATTGTACAAAGTGAACTCAATGTTTTTTAACATGATTTGGACATAGAGTGAGTATATCTGTTTCAGTATAGAGTAGGTCGGTTGTAAATGCTTTTTAATTCAATTAGAACTTTTTAGAACTCTGTCTTTGTGTATTTTCTCTGTGTGTTAATCAAGTGCTGTCTATTTACATGTGCTGTATTTCCTCTTGTGTTTGCATTGTATATGTGTGTGTGTGTGAAAAAATAAACAAATGTACAGACTGAGAAAAACGTAGGAATCTAATTCCAACAGTATTTATTCATAATGTACATATTCATATTGAGAGGGGTGTACTGCAAGGCAGGATCAATAAGGGCTAGCCATCAAACTTTGATAAAGAACCAGAAATAACTATAGATTTTCTGGTTCATTCAAAAATCTCAACTTAGATATGCGTTTTTCAGACCATGCCCATTTCTAGCGTCCCTTTTCAAAATAATAAAAGGTAGCTTATTAATATTGAGAGGGGTGTACTGCAAGGCAGGATCAATAAGGTCTAGCCATCAATTAGCCATCTAACTATTTTTATATAGTACCTGTTTGTTCGCAAAAAAAAAAGAAAAAACATAGCGGGAAATACAGAAGTATTTCCTTCTACTCCGCTAGGATCAGCTCGTCCAAAATGTACCAATACAAACTTGAAAACACTGATTATCATGACAATTTAGTCCACGGAGTGAAACTACCCGAACAGTAGGAAGCCTTCATTTCATATTGTCCATTTTCCTTTGACCTGTCCTGTTTTTGGTATGTCGTGTCATACATCAAAGCACATATTGATTTGACAGGTCGCTATTTAGGCCAATGGATCGGAGACATGTTATATACATACATATAGTGGCCGACAACCACCCGGTTCCTCCACCCTGCACCTTAGAGGCTGCTGCCCTTCTATTTACATGGACATGGAATCACTGCTCACATTAATGTTAAATACAGGGCCTTCGGAAAGTAGTCAGACCCTTTGACTCTTTCCACATGTTGTTACGTTACAGCCTTATTCAAAAATGTATTCAATTGTTTTTCCCCCTCTACACTCCATATCATAATGACATAACAAACACAGGTTTTTGGAAATGTTTGCTAATTTATTACATTTACATGAGTATTCAGACCCTTTACTCGGTACTTTCAAATCAAATGTAATTGGTCACATACACGTGTTTAGCAGATGTTATTGTGGGTGTAGTGCAGTCTGAGGTCCTGAACTTTGCTCCGTTCATCTTTGCCTCGATCCTGACTAGTCTCCCAGTACCTGCTACTGATTAACACCCCACAGCATAATGCTGCCACCACCATGCTTCCCCATAGGGATGGTGCCAGGGTTTCCTCCAGATGTGACCTTTGACCTAGGTATCATCTTTGCCTCGATCCTGACTAGTCTCCCAGTACCTGCTGCTGATTAACACCCCACAGCATGATGCTGCCACCACCATGCTTCCCCATCGGGATGGTGCCAGGGTTTCCTCCAGATGTGTCCTTTGACCTAGGTATCATCTTTGCCTCGATCCTGACTAGTCTCCCAGTACCTGCTGCTGATTAACACCCCACAGCATGATGCTGCCACCACCATGCTTCCCCATCGGGATGGTGCCAGGGTTTCCTCCCGATGTGTCCTTTGACCTGGGTAATATTATACGACATGTTACAGATACACTGGACCTAACATTTATAAAGGTAGACCAAGGTAATATGATATGACATAATTAACACCCCCACAGCATGATGCTGCCACCACCATGCTTCATTCATAAATGTACACTGGACCAAACGTTTATAAAGGTAGACCAAGGTAATATGATATGACATAATTAACACCCCCACAGCATGATGCTGCCACCACCATGCTTCATTCATAAATGTCCACTGGAGCAAATGTTTATAAAGGTAGACCAAGGTAATATTATATGACATAATTAACACCCCATAGCATAATGCTGCCACCACCATGCTTCCCCATAGGGATGGTGCCAGGGTTTCCTCCAGATGTGACCTTTGACCTAGGTATCATCTTTGCCTCGATCCTGACTAGTCTCCCAGTACCTGCTGCTGATTAACACCCCACAGCATAATGCTGCCACCACCATGCTTCCCCATAGGGATGGTGCCAGGGTTTCCTCCCGATGTGTCCTTTGACCTGGGTAATATTATACGACATGTTACAGATACACTGGACCTAACATTTATAAAGGTAGACCAAGGTAATATGATATGACATAATTAACACCCCCACAGCATGATGCTGCCACCACCATGCTTCATTCATAAATGTACACTGGACCAAACGTTTATAAAGGTAGACCAAGGTAATATGATATGACATAATTAACACCCCCACAGCATGATGCTGCCACCACCATGCTTCATTCATAAATGTCCACTGGAGCAAATGTTTATAAAGGTAGACCAAGGTAATATTATATGACATAATTAACACCCCATAGCATAATGCTGCCACCACCATGCTTCCCCATAGGGATGGTGCCAGGGTTTCCTCCAGATGTGACCTTTGACCTAGGTATCATCTTTGCCTCGATCCTGACTAGTCTCCCAGTACCTGCTGCTGATTAACACCCCACAGCATAATGCTGCCACCACCATGCTTCCCCATAGGGATGGTGCCAGGGTTTCCTCCCGATGTGTCCTTTGACCTGGGTAATATTATACGACATGTTACAGATACACTGGACCTAACATTTATAAAGGTAGACCAAGGTAATATGATATGACATAATTAACACCCCCACAGCATGATGCTGCCACCACCATGCTTCATTCATAAATGTACACTGGACCAAACGTTTATAAAGGTAGACCAAGGTAATATGATATGACATAATTAACACCCCAACAGCATGATGCTGCCACCACCATGCTTCATTCATAAATGTCCACTGGAGCAAACGTTTATAAAGGTAGACCAAGGTAATATTATATGACATAATTAACACCCCATAGCATAATGCTGCCACCACCATGCTTCCCCATAGGGATGGTGCCAGGGTTTCCTCCAGATGTGACCTTTGACCTAGGTAATATTATCTGACATGTTACAGATACACTGGACCTAACATTTATAAAGGTAGACCAAGGTAATATGATATGACATAATTAACACCCCCACAGCATGAGATGATGCTGCCACCACCATGCTTCATTCATAAATCTACACTGGACCTAACATTTATAAAGGTAGACCTAGGTAATATGATACGACATACTGTATGTTGCAGATACATTCATAAATGTACACTGGACTTAACATTTATGCCTCGACGTCACTCAGCTTTGAATTGAATTGAATGTTGATAGCGCCCAACCAGAGCTTCTAACTACATTGTTTAGATTGCCTTCTGGCATGTTTGGAAAGCATATTTGCTTATTTGAAATGGGTCAAATCTACAGCTGAAGTCGGAAGTTTACATACACTTAGGTTGGAGTCATTAAAACTCGTTTTTCAACCACTCCACAAATGTCTTGTTTAACAAACTATAGTTTTGGGAGGTCGGTTAGGCCATACACTAGCAACTCCTTGTGACAGGGCCGAGCGCCTGCAAGCTGACTCTGGTTGTCGGTCTACTTTGTGCATGACACAAAAAAAGTCATTTTTACAAAAGCTGTTTACCAACAGATTATTTCACTTATAATTCACTGTATCACAATTCCAGTGGGTCAGAAGTTTACACACACTAAGTTGACTGTGCCTTTAAACAGCTTGGAAAATTCCAGAAAAGGATGGCATGGCTTTAGAAGCTTCTGATAGGCTAACTGACATCATTTGTGTCAATTGGAGGTGTACCTGTGGATATATTTCAAGGCCGACCTTCAAACTCAGTGACTCTCAAAAGAAATCAGCCAAGATCTCAGAAAAATATTGTAGATGTCCACAAGTCTGGTTCATCCTTGGGAGCAATTTCCAAACACCTGAAGGTACCACGTTCATCTGTACAAACAATAGTACGCAAGTATAAACACCATGGGACCACGCAGCCGTCATACCGCTCAGGAAAGAGATGTGTTCTGTCTCCTAGAGATTAATGTACTTTGGTGCGATAAGTGGAAATCAATCCCAGAACAACAGCAAAGGACCTTGTGAAGATGCTGGAGGAAACCGGTACAAAAGTATCTATTTCCACAGTAAAACGAGTCCAATATCGAGTCCCATATTGACGTTTTACTTCGGCTTGCAAGCCGAAGAACACCATCCCAACCATGAAGCACGGGATTGGCAGTATCATGATGTGGGGGTGCTTTGCTGCAGGACGGACTGGTGCACTTCACAAAATAGATGGCATCATGAGGATGGAACATTTTGTGGATATATTAAAGCAACATCTCAAGACATCAGTCAGGAAGTTAAAGCTTGATTGCAAATGGGTCTTCCAAATGGACAATGACCCCAAGCATACTTCCAAAGTTGTGGCAAAATGGCTTAAGGACAACAAAGTCAAGGTACTGGAGAGGCCATCACAAAGCCCTGACCTCAATCCCATAGAAAATGTGTTGGCAGAACTGAAAAAGCGTGTGCCAGCAAGGAGGCCTTACAAACCTGACTTACTTACACCAGCTCTGTCAGGAGGAATGGCTCAAAATTCACCCAACTTATTGTGGGAAGCCTGTGGAAGGCTACCCAAAACATTTGACCCAAGTTAAACAATTTAAAGACAATGCTACCAAATACTAATTAAGTGTAATGTAAACTTCTAACCCACTTGTTGGTTATTACTGCATTGTCGGAACTAGAAGCACAAGCATTTCGCTACACTCGCATTAACATCTGCTAACCATGTGTATGTGACAAATACAATTTGATTTGATTTGATTTGAATGTGATGAAAGAAATAAAAGCTGAAATAAATAATTCTCTCTACTATTATTCTGACATTTCACATTCTTAAAATAAAGTGGTGATCCTAACTGACCCAAGACAGGGGATTTTTACTAGGATTAAATGTCAGGAATTTGGAAAAACTGAATGTATTTGGCTAAGGTGTATGTAATCTTCCGACTTCAACTCTACATCTACATGATGTATTGTTACACCTTGTAGGAGCAGTATAGACCTAGTCTGTTCATTATATACATCTACATGATGTATTGTTACACCATGTAGGAGCAGTATAGACCTAGTCTGTTAATTATATACATCTACATGATGTATTGTTACACCATGTAGGAGCAGTATAGACCTAGTCTGTTCATTATATACAGTGCCTTGCGAAAGTATTCGGCCCCCTTGAACTTTGCGACCTTTTGCCACATTTCAGGCTTCAAACATAAAGATATAAAACTGTATTTTTTGGTGAAGAATCAACAACAAGTGGGACACAATCATGAAGTGGAACGACATTTATTGGATATTTCAAACTTTTTTAACAAATCAAAAACTGAAAAATTGAGCGTGCAAAATTATTCAGCCCCCTTAAGTTAATACTTTGTAGCGCCACCTTTTGCTGCGATTACAGCTGTAAGTCGCTTTGGGTATGTCTCTATCAGTTTTGCACATCGAGAGACTGAAATTCTTTCCCATTCCTCCTTGCAAAACAGCTCGAGCTCAGTGAGGTTGGATGGAGAGCATTTGTGAACAGCAGTTTTCAGTTCTTTCCACAGATTCTCGATTGGATTCAGGTCTGGACTTTGACTTGGCCATTCTAACACCTGGATATGTTTATTTTTGAACCATTCCATTGTAGATTTTGCTCTATGTTTTGGATCATTGTCTTGTTGGAAGACAAATCTCCGTCCCAGTCTCAGTCTTTTGCAGACTCCATCAGGTTTTCTTCCAGGATGGTCCTGTATTTGGCTCCATTCATCTTCCCATCAATTTGAACCATCTTCACTGTCCCTGCTGAAGAAAAGCAGGCCCAAACCATGATGCTGCCACCACCATGTTTGACAGTGGGGATGGTGTGTTCAGGGTGATGAGCTGTGTTGCTTTTATGCCAAACATAACATTTTGCATTGTTGCCAAAAAGTTAAATTTTGGTTTCATCTGACCAGAGCACCTTCTTCCACATGTTTGGTGTGTCTCCCAGGTGGCTTGTGGCAAACTTTAAACAAAACTTTTTATGGATATCTTTTTTATTTATTTATTTTATTTTATTTTACCTTTATTTAACCAGGTAGGCAAGTTGATAACAAGTTCTCATTTACAATTGTGACCTGGCCAAGATAAAGCAAAGCAGTTCGACAGATACAACGACACAGAGTTACACATGGAGTAAAACAAACATACAGTCAATAATACAGTATAAACAAGTCTATATACAATGTGAGCAAATGAGGTGAGAAGGGAGGTAAAGGCAAAAAAGGCCATGGTGGCAAAGTAAATACAATATAGCAAGTAAAACACTGGAATGGTAGTTTTGCAATGGAAGAATGTGCAAAGTAGAAATAAAAATAATGGGGTGCAAAGGAGCAAAATAAATAAATAAATCAAATACAGTTGGGAAAGAGGTAGTTGTTTGGGCTAAATTATAGGTGGGCTATGTACAGGTGCAGTAATCTGTGAGCTGCTCTGACAGTTGGTGCTTAAAGCTAGTGAGGGAGATAAGTGTTTCCAGTTTCAGAGATTTTTGTAGTTCGTTCCAGTCATTGGCAGCAGAGAACTGGAAGAGAGGCGGCCAAAGAAAGAATTGGTTTTGGGGGTGACTAGAGAGATATACCTGCTGGAGCGTGTGCTACAGGTGGGAGATGCTATGGTGACCAGCGAGCTGAGATAAGTGGGGACTTTACCTAGCAGGGTCTTGTAGATGACATGTAACCAGTGGGTTTGGCGATGAGTATGAAGCGAGGGCCAGCCAACGAGAGCGTACAGGTCGCAATGGTGGGTAGTATATGGGGCTTTGGTGACAAAATGGATTGCACTGTGATAGACTGCATCCAATTTGTTGAGTAGGGTATTGGAGGCTATTTTGTAAATGACATCGCCAAAGTCGAGGATTGGTAGGATGGTCAGTTTTACAAGGGTATGTTTGGCAGCATGAGTGAAGGATGCTTTGTTGCGAAATAGGAAGCCAATTCTAGATTTAACTTTGGATTGGAGATGTTTGATATGGGTCTGGAAGGAGAGTTTACAGTCTAACCAGACACCTAAGTATTTGTAGTTGTCCACGTATTCTAAGTCAGAGCCGTCAAGAGTAGTGATGTTGGATAGGCGGGTAGATGCAGGTAGCGATCGGTTGAAGAGCATGCATTTAGTTTTACTTGTATTTAAGAGCAATCTTTAAGAAATGGCTTTCTTCTTGCCACTCTTCCATAAAGGCCAGATTTGTGCAATATACGACTGATTGTTGTCCTATGGACAGAGTCTCCCACCTCAGCTGTAGATCTCTGCAGTTCATCCAGAGTGATCATGGGCCTCTTGGCTGCATCTCTGATCAGTCTTCTCCTTGTATGAGCTGAAAGTTTAGAGGGACGGCCAGGTCTTGGTAGATTTGCAGTGGTCTGATACTCCTTCTATTTCAATATTATCGCTTGCACAGTGCTCCTTGGGATGTTTAAAGCTTGGGAAATCTTTTTGTATCCAAATCCGGCTTTAAACTTCTTCACAACAGTATCTCGGACCTGCCTGGTGTGTTCCTTGTTCTTCATGATGCTCTCTGCGCTTTTAACGGACCTCTGAGACTATCACAGTGCAGGTGCATTTATACGGAGACTTGATTACACACAGGTGGATTGTATTTATCATCATTAGTCATTTAGGTCAACATTGGATCATTCAGAGATCCTCACTGAACTTCTGGAGAGAGTTTGCTGCACTGAAAGTAAAGGGGCTGAATGATTTTGCACGCCCAATTTTTCAGTTTTTGATTTGTTACATTTTTTTGAAATATCCAATAAATGTCGTTCCACTTCATGATTGTGTCCCACTTGTTGTTGATTCTTCACAAAAAATACAGTTTTATATCTTTATGTTTGAAGCCTGAAATGTGGCAAAAGGTCGCAAAGTTCAAGGGGGCCGAATACTTTCGCAAGGCACTGTACATCTACGTGATGTATTGTTACACAGTGTAGGAGCAGTTTGGACCTATTCAGTACTGTTACACCATGTAGGAGCAGTTTGGACCTACTCAGTACTGTTACACCGTGTAGGAGCAGTTTGGACCTACTCAGTACTGTTACACCATGTAGGAGCAGTTTGGACCTACTCAGTACTGTTACACCATGTAGGAGCAGTTTGGACCTACTCAGTACTGTTACACCGTGTAGGAGCAGTTTGGACCTACTCAGTACTGTTACACCGTGTAGGAGCAGTTTGGACCTACTCAGTACTGTTACACCGTGTAGGAGCAGTTTGGACCTACTCAGTACTGTTACACCGTGTAGGAGCAGTTTGGACCTACTCAGTACTGTTACACCGTGTAGGAGCAGTTTGGACCTACTCAGTACTGTTACACCGTGTAGGAGCAGTTTGGACCTATTCAGTACTGTTACACCGTGTAGGAGCAGTTTGGACCTACTCAGTACTGTTACACCGTGTAGGAGCAGTTTGGACCTACTTAGTACTGTTACACCGTGTAGGAGCAGTTTGGACCTACTCAGTACTGTTACACCGTGTAGGAGCAGTTTGGACCTACTCAGTACTGTTACACCATGTAGCAGTTTGGACCTACTCAGTACTGTTACACCGTGTAGGAGCAGTTTGGACCTACTCAGTACTGTTACACCGTGTAGGAGCAGTATGGACCTACTCAGTAATGTTACACCGTGTAGGAGCAGTTTGGACCTACTCAGTACTGTTACACCGTGTAGGAGCAGTTTGGGACTGCAGTTTGGACCTACTCAGTACTGTTACACCGTGTAGGAGCAGTTTGGACCTACTCAGTACTGTTACACCGTGTAGGAGCAGTTTGGACCTACTCAGTACTGTTACACCGTGTAGGAGCAGTTTGGACCTACTCAGTACTGTTACACCGTGTAGGAGCAGTTTGGACCTACTCAGTACTGTTACACCGTGTAGGAGCAGTTTGGACCTACTCAGTACTGTTACACCGTGTAGGAGCAGTTTGGACCTACTCAGTACTGTTACACCGTGTAGGAGCAGTTTGGACCTACTCAGTACTGTTACACCGTGTAGGAGCAGTTTGGACCTACTCAGTACTGTTACACCGTGTAGGAGCAGTTTGGACCTACAGTCAGTACAGTTTGTTACACCGTGTAGGAGCAGTTTGGACCTACTTAGTACTGTTACACCGTGTAGGAGCAGTTTGGACCTACTCAGTACTGTTACACCGTGTACTGGAAGCAGTTTGGACCTACTCAGTACCTACACCGTGTAGGAGCAGTTTGGACCTACTCAGTACTGTTACACCGTGTAGGAGCAGTTTGGACCTACTCAGTACTGTTACACCGTGTAGGAGCAGTTTGGACCTACTCAGTACTGTTACACCGTGTAGGAGCAGTTTGGACCTACTCAGTACTGTTACACCGTGTAGGAGCAGTTTGGACCTACTCAGTACTGTTACACCGTGTAGGAGCAGTTTGGACCTACTCAGTACTGTTACACCGTGTAGGAGCAGTTTGGACCTATTCAGTACTGTTACACCGTGTAGGAGCAGTTTGGACCTACTCAGTACTGTTACACCGTGTAGGAGCAGTTTGGACCTACTTAGTACTGTTACACCGTGTAGGAGCAGTTTGGACCTACTCAGTACTGTTACACCGTGTAGGAGCAGTTTGGACCTACTTCAGTACTGTTACACCGTGTAGGAGCAGTTTGGACCTACTTAGTACTGTTACACCGTGTAGGAGCAGTTTGGACCTACTCAGTACTGTTACACCGTGTAGGAGCAGTTTGGACCTACTCAGTACTGTTACACCGTGTAGGAGCAGTTTGGACCTACTCAGTACTGTTACACCGTGTAGGAGCAGTTTGGACCTACTCAGTACTGTTACACCGTGTAGGAAGAGTTTGGACCTACTCAGTACTGTAACACCGTGTAGGAAAAGTTTGGACCTACTCAGTACTGTTACACCGTGTAGGAGCAGTTTGGACCTACTTAGTACTGTTACACCGTGTAGGAGCAGTTTGGACCTACTCAGTACTGTTACACCGTGTAGGAGCAGTTTGGACCTACTTAGTACTGTTACACCGTGTAGGAGCAGTTTGGACCTACTCAGTACTGTTACACCGTGTAGGAGCAGTTTGGACCTGTTACACTCAGTTTACTGTTTGTAGCAGACCTACTCAGTACTGTTACACCGTGTAGGAGCAGTTTGGACCTACTCAGTACTGTTACACCGTGTAGGAGCAGTATGGACCTACTCAGTAATGTTACACCGTGTAGGAGCAGTTTGGACCTACTCAGTACTGTTACACCGTGTAGGAGCAGTTTGGACTGCTTATATATATATATAATGAAATAAATGAAAACCTACTTTTTGTCTTAAAATAAAATTAACATTTCCCTTGACTGTTACCCTCCCACCCAGCAGATGGCGATGTGCCTTTTTTCAGGCAATGCTGTCAGTGTGACGTATAATCTAATGGACGGGACGCTTCTACAACAACGTCGAGTTATTCACCTCCGTAGCTTTTAGCCAACATAAGCGAAAACATTCAAGCTCTTTAAACGCTTTCGGTGTATATTAGCCACGGTGTTTTAAACACACTTGTCGTATCTACTAGTTAGTTACCCAATTTAATATAATATTTACGTTGTTGTTAGCTAACTGGCTGAGTAAATTAGTAGTAGTGCTAGTCTAGTCACTAATGCTAACTAGCTATCTAGCTAACATCCCAACCATGAGCTCACTAAACGAGTCCCCCACTTCTAAAGAGGGGGTCTGTTGGACGGAGAAAGAAACTCTGGGGCTGAACATTGTCGTGAAAGAGGAGAAGGAAGAAGAGGATGTCACAGTAAAAGTAGAGGGTGAGGCTGTTACAGTGAAAGAAGAAGAGAAAGACGTTACAGTGAAAGAAGAGGAAGACTCGTTCAGAGTGAAAGAGGAGGAGGAAGTCACAGTAAAAGAAGAGGAGGAAGAGAAAGAGGAGATGACTGTCACAGTGAAAGAAGAGGAAGACGTTTTTGGAATGAAGGAAGTGGGGGAAATTACTGTCACATTGGAAGAAGAAGAAGAAGAGGAGAAAGGAGATCTGATTAACAGTGAGTAATATCTTAAAAACGGGGGTACAAACTCTGCAGTTGTTGAACCGATGTGTGGTTTTAAAGGGGCATTTACTGAAGTTCTACACTTTAATAGTTCTGTACTGTAGGAATCGTTAAAGCTACAAGGAGACGGGGGCGGCCAACAAAACGTTAATGATCAAATGCTTCCTGTTATATTTTTCACAACATTTGTAACCATGTGAATATCACTTTCTGTAGTGCTTTGCTCATGAAAATCATCTCGTGTCTTACTTCAAATGATGAAGAGGACAGAATCAAGACAATGAAGGATCATTTTGATCTGGATGAAATGTATTTACATGTTTTTTTTACCACAGAGGTTATTTAAAATCTAAGTAACATAATAAAAAATAATCCCCATCAGAATCCGTCAGTTTAAACTGGAGATATTGGGATGCAACATGGGCCGAGTCTCAATCCATCTCATCTAATCCACCTCATCTGCCGATGTTGGGCTGAGTCTCAATCCACCTCATCTGCCGATGTTGGGCTGAGTCTCAATCCACCTCATCTGAGCCACCTCATCTGCCGATGTTGGGCTGAGTCTCAATCCACCTCATCTGCCGATGTTGGGCTGAGTCTCAATCCACCTCATCTGAGCCACCTCATCTGCCGATGTTGGGCTGAGTCTCAATCCACCTCATCTGCCGATGTTGGGCTGAGTCTCAATCCACCTCATCTGATCCACCTCATCTGCCTATGTTGGGCTGAGTCTCAATCCACCTCATCTAATCCACCTCATCTGCCGATGTTGGGCTAAATCTCAATCCACCTCATCTGATCCACCTCATCTGCCGATGTTGGGCTGAGTCTCAATCCACCTCATCTGATCCACCTCATCTGCCGATGTTGGGCTGAGTCTCAATCCACCTCATCCAATCCACCTCATCTGCCGATGTTGGGCTGAGTCTCAATCCACCTCATCTGCCTATGTTGGGCTGAGTCTCAATCCACCTCATCTGCCGATGTTGGGCTGAGTCTCAATCCACCTCATCTAATCCACCTCATCTGCCTATGTTGGCCTTCCTCAACTGCTGTGGAAGATGGCCAAGCTACAAATCACATGTTATTTGTCACGTGCGCCGAATACAACAGGTGTAGGTAGACCTTACAGTGAAATGCTGAATACAACAGGTGTAGTAGACCTTACAGTGAAATGCTGAATACAACAGGTGTAGTAGACCTTACAGTGAAATGCTGAATACAACAGGTGTAGGTAGACCTTACAGTGAAATGATTACAAGCCCTTATTAACCAACAATCAAAGAGCAACAATAAAATAACAATAACGAGGCTATATACAGGGTATTACGTTACAGAGTCAATGTGGAGGCTATATACAGGGTATTACGTTACAGAGTCAATGTGGAGGCTATATGCAGGGGGTACCAGTACAGAGTCAATGTGGAGGCTATACGTTAGAGAGTCAATGGGTATTACGTTACAGAGTCAATGTGGAGGCTATATACAGGGTACCAGTACAGAGTCAATGTGGAGGCTATATACAGGCGGTACTAGTACAGAGTCAATGTGGAGGCTATATACAGGGGGTACCAGTACAGAGTCAATGTGGAGGCTATATACAGGAGGTACCAGTACAGAGTCAATGTGGAGGCTATATACAGGCGGTACTAGTACAGAGTCAATGTGGAGGCTATATACAGGGGGTACCAGTACAGAGTCAATGTGGAGGCTATATACAGGAGGTACCAGTACAGAGTCAATGTGGAGGCTATATACAGGGGTACCAGTACATAGTCAATGTGGAGGCTATATACAGGGGTACCAGTACAGAGTCAATGTGGAGGCTATATACAGGGGGTACCAGTACAGAGTCAATGTGGAGGCTATATACAGGGGTACCAGTACAGAGTCAATGTGGAGGCTATATACAGGGGTACCAGTACAGAGTCAATGTGGAGGCTATATACAGGGGGTACCAGTACAGAGTCAATGTGGAGGCTATATACAGGGGGTACCAGTACAGAGGGGTACAGGGGGTACCAGTACAGAGTCATGTGGAGGCTATATGTGGAGGCTATATACAGGGGGTACCAGTACAGAGTCAATGTGGAGGCTATATACAGGGGGTACCAGCACAGAGTCAATGTGGAGGCTATATACAGGGGGGGTACAAGTCAAGTACAGAGTCAATGCAGGGGTAACCAGTACAGAGGGTACAGGTTAGTAATGAGGCTATATACAGGGGGTACCGGTACTGAGTCAATGTGCTGGGGTACAGGTTAGTAATGAGGCTATATACAGGGGTACGGTACTGAGTCAATGTGCTGGGGTACAGGTTAGTAATGAGGCTATATACAGGGGGTACCGGTACTGAGTCAATGTGCTGGGGTACAGGTTAGTAATGAGGCTATATACAGGGGGTACCGGTACTGAGTCAATGTGCTGGGGTACAGGTTAGTAATGAGGCTAGGGGTATGAGTCAATGTGCTGGGGGGTTAGTAATGAGGCTATATACAGGGGGTACTGAGTCAATGTGCTGGGGTACAGGTTAGTAATGAGGCTATATACAGGGGGTACCGGTACTGAGTCAATGTGCTGGGGTACAGGTTAGTAATGAGGCTATATACAGGGGGTACCGGTACTGAGTCAATGTGCTGGGGTACAGGTTAGTAATGAGGCTATATACAGGGGGTACCGGTACTGAGTCAATGTGCTGGGGTACAGGTTAGTCGAGGTAATTGAGGTAATATGGACATGTAGGTAGGGGTAAAATGACTATGCATAGATAATAAACAGTAGCAGCAACGTAAAAAAGACATCCTGAAAATGAATCTTCTCATTAAAACGTCGGTAGCGTCCGAACGGTGTGGCCTTCAAAACTACAATGACCTTTTCTATGGAAAAGGGAGAGTCGTTTTTTTCTTCATCGTTTTGCTCTATGACCCTTTCATCTGGAGGTAACCCATACAAATGAATGGCAGTATGGAGGTATATATATACATTAAACCTTCATCTGGAGGTAACCCATACAAATGAATGGCAGTATGGAGATATATATAGATATTAAACCTTCTTCATCAAATGAATGGCAGTAGGATATATATAGATATTAAACCTTCATCCCATACAAATGAATGGCAGTATGGGAGTAAACCCATACAAATGAATGGCAGTATAGATATATATAGTTTGGCAGTATGGAGGTAGTTTTCTGCCAACAAAAATAAGGGATTAAATGTGTGTCCCCCAAAAATATTTCCTGATCTTTTCTTATATCTGCTAGATCTAGGACAGACACTCATCTGAAAACCCATATAAATGTATTCCTTATTAATCAACATTTTGACTGTTTATTTTTGCCATTTATGAATACTGTTGTTCAATGCGTTTCTATGGGCTATTGTAATAAAGGCCAAATTCAAAATTTAATCAAATAATGTTTAAATATTATTTTATTTTTTTGGGGGGGGAGACCTAAAGGGGTCCGACAATTCTAAATCTAATAGCTAAATGATCCATGACATCACAACCTTAAAACACTTCCATATGTTAGCACTCTTGTCAACCAGCTGGATGCAGTCTTATCACAGTGCCATCCGTTTTGTCACCAAAGCCCCACCACTGCGACCTGTGCACTCTCATTGGCTGGCCCTCGCTTCATACTCGTTGCCAAACCCACTGACTACAGGTCATCTACAAGTCTCTGCTAGGTAAAAGCAGCGACCTATCTCAGCTCGCTGGTCACCATAGCAACACCCACTCGTAGCACATGCTCCAGCAGGTATATCTCACTGGTCACCCCCAAAGCCAATTCCTCCATTGGTCGCCTTTCCTTCCAGTTCTCTGCTGCCACTGACTGGAACGAACTGCAAAAATCACTGAATCTGGAGATTACCATCTCCCTCACTAGCTTTAAGAACCAGCTGTCAGAGCAGCTCACAGATCACTGCACCTGTTCATAGCCCATCTGTAAACAGCCAATCTATCTACCTCATCCCCATACTGTATTTATTTATTTTGCTCCTTTTGCACCACAGTATCTCTCCTTGCGCATTAATCTTTTGCACATTTACCATTCCAGTGTTTAATTGCCATATTGTAATTACTTCCCCACCATGGCAGTGGATGAATCAAATGACTCTCCATCGTTAAGACAGTGGATGAATCAAATGACTCTCCATCGTTAAGATGGTGGATGAATCAAATGACTCTCCATCGTTAAGATGGTGGATGAATCAAATGACTCTCCATCGTTAAGATGGTGGATGAATCAAATGACCCTCCATTGTTAAGACATCGTCATATGTACACTACCTGTCAAAGTTTTAGAACACCTACTCATTCAAGGGTTTTTCTTTATTTGGACTATTTTCTAGATTGTAGAATAATAATGAAAACATCAAAACTATGAAATAACATATATGAAATCATGTAGTAACCATGCATTCCAGGTGCCTACCTCGTGAAGCTGGTTGAGAGAATGCCAAGAGTGTGCAACGCTGTCAAGGCAAAGGGCGGCTATTTACAGAATCTCAAATATAAAATATATTTTGATTTGTTTAACACATTTGCTTTAGTTACTAACAGCAAGCTGGAGAGGTCACAGTCAAACTGAAATAAATCATTGTTTATTAACACCAAGCTGGAGAGGTCACAGTCGAACTGAAATGAATCATTGTTTTTAAGCTAACACAGTCAAACTGAAATTAATCATTGTTTATTAACACCAAGCTCGAAACTGTTTATTAACACCAAGAAATAAATAAAAGTGCCGGTCTGCAGGGAGCTCCTCCGGGGCAGTCCTGTTAGATCTCTTATATACTGCTAACAAGTTATATTTGCATGATTTAGCTTATTCATCATTCACAGTTTATTCATTATTAACATTTGGTTCATGCATGTGACAGACCAATACCCCACGAGACTTCTTCTCTCCAAGCTGAGACCTTGAAACTGAGATATCCCTTTCGTTCTCAAAACAAGGGTCTGAGCGTATTGCCAAATTGCAGACGCTGATAGTGAGGATTCGTTCAATCAGTCACTTACATGAACACATACATTGGTTATTAGAAAAGCACAAACAACATTTTCCTTCACAATAGCATCAGAGAGGAAGAAGTGAAGCGAGAGGTTTCACATCTCGTCAAAATATGCCCAATGCGTTTCTATCGACTTATTTTCGACCTGAACGTGTCGGCTGCCTTCACGCCGTTGGGACAACTCCCATTGTTAGGGCAAAGACTTGAGAATCTTGTCATAATATACAGATCTCTGATAGTATTTTCTGTTGGTCACATCATTTTACTGTTTGGATATTTTTTTAAACCGTTTGTTAACCGCTTAATGAGGGTTGGTTAGTCGGCATCAAAATTAATCTAAATTTGTATCCCTAGACAAAATATCTTTCTGATACAAAAAATGTTCATGTTAACATCTCCGTTAGTGGTAATTGGCCATTTTAACGTTGGCCGCGTGTGTTCAGGATTATCCCCCAGTACAGATGTAGGAGCTTAATTTGAACCAGTTTGCTACAGCAGTAAAAATAATCCTGCAGCAACAGGAAATTTGAATTATTATTAATGGACATTTGTGTCGGAGTTGATACAGTTTTCATTAGTGCACATCAAATATGACATTTAAAAGTGGAAATAACTCACTTTAGAAGCATTTTTAAAAACTCAAATACATTACAAGTTTGCATTTCCTGCTCTAACAATCACGTTTACATGAACACATCTGAAGTCAGTTTTACCTGATAAATGCAGAAATATTACCTGATAAATGCAGAAATATTCGCCTTTTCAAAATATTTCTTCTGCCACAGCTACTATGTTATTTTTTTGTGAAGCATATTTGATTCTGAGGTCAGACAATACT